>NC_044189.1:800336-1047444 GCF_900880675.1 Sparus aurata | reverse complement strand
TGACCAAATATTTAGGAGGAAGGCATCATTTCATGGAGTCTGTGAATGTTAAGAACCACATGGGTAAAGTGGTTAGACATTTATTTCCACAAAAACATTTTTCACTCTTGAAAGTGAATTTAGTCGTAAGTTGTCGTAATTGTAAGTTTCATGAGAATTGTGTTTAGACCAAAATAGATCATTTTGAATTTGTTTTATACATCAATTGTGGTGTCTATGAGCTACAACATGAGGTCATAAACCTAGCATAAAAGTGCACAATTTTAGCTGTGGGGACTAATAAAGTCAAAATGGTAGCTCTGGGGTAAGTTGAGCTATTTGGCCAGGGGTAAGTTGAGCCACCCAGTAGAGGTGGGAGATGGAAGGATCCAGAGAGAGATGGGGAAAGATGGAACGAGAGGAAGATGGAGGGAGGAGTTTACCTAAGATGGAGAAGAGAGGATAGATAGAGGAAGAAGGGAAGGATGATAAGATGAGAGTTTCAGTTCAGATTGTTCAAATGTGTTACTATTCCATAACTGACCTTACTGTCAGCAAGGACACCAAGAAACTATGATTCTGGACCAAGAATTCTGTTCTATTGTTTTTTTCCAAAAACACAGCTGTTCATGTTCTCTTCCCAAGCACACCTTAAGGTATTCTCATGTTAACAAGCAACAACAAACCAGCTGTTTAACAGTAATATGCAATAATAATAAAAAAGGTTATTGTACCTGTTTTTTGGACATGCTATATTATCGAAACAGTTATGTTTACACTCATTCTGTTTGTTTGAAGGGATGCACAACATCCTGAAATATATGCAGATATATTAGTTAGTGACAAAACAATTATTGCCTTGATGTAGTGATCCTAAATATGAAAAATGGCTCATCTTACCCCAGTCTCCTCTACACCTTTAACGTTTGAATGCGGGGGCTTGAACTCCAACTGTCAATCCACACATGTGATCCTGCTGACAGTGGCAAGTTTATGGTGCCAGTCGGAGAAATAAAGAACAGTAACAAGAAACTTCTTTCTGTAAATTTATCCACAGCTTTCACAAATGGGCTGTCGCAAGACCACAGGTTCTTGTTTAGCTGGAGGTAGATATCAGTTTCTGCATAGTTCTGAGGAGCTGAGTTAGACACAGTTTTTTTACTGACTGATGCCCTTGTAAAGGGGCACTATGTAGTTATTAAACAAGCTGTTCTCAGAGGAAAATACATACCAAAACCTGTTTGAAGCTAGAAAAGTGTTAGGGTCCGCCACATATAAACAAAGTCAAACGGTATAAAATGTCCTGTCCTTTAAGGTCAGTTTGTTTATTCAGTCAGGCAAACACATGTAGATTTTTTTCTCTCTCTCTTTTTTCATCTTTTTGATTCTGATTTATTCAACAAAAACTACAAAATGCACCTTTATGGTCGTGGTCATGATGACCCCCAGGTATGTTCCTCTAGTGAGAAGGCAGCCTGTGCACACCAGGACAGTGAGGAGGTGGACACAGGAGGCTGCTGAGGCACTGCAGGACTGCTTTGAGTCAACGGACTGGGATGTACTCTGTGAGCCACATGGGGAGGACATTGATAAGATGACTGACTGCATCACTGAATACATCAGATTCTGTGAGGACACCACCGTGCCAGCCCAGACCATGCACTGCTTCTAAAACAACAAGCCCTGGATTACCAGTGACCTGAAGGCACTTCTGAACAAGAAAAAAGAGGGCTTTAAGGTCTGGAGACAGAGAGGAACAAAGGAGAGTGCAGCACAAACTCAGAGAGATGCTGAGGACATGCAAGGACAACTACAGGAGGAAGCTGGAGGCCAAACTCCAACAGAACAGTGTGAGAGATGTGTGGACGGGAATGAAGAACATCACAGGGATGAAGGGGAAAGACAGGCAGATGTCAGGGAGCCTGGATAGACCAGTTCTTTAACAGGTTTAGCTCACTTCCTGCCACCCCTCCGACACCCCCAGCCCCCCACACACCCACACTGTCCCAAATGGCTTCACCCACCCCCCAGCACTCTCCAGTACAGCACCTCACCATCTGACCCCCCTCCTTCTCCCCCACCTCCTTCACTGATGACATCTGCGTCAACCCCCACCCAACGGTGACTACAGGCCAGGTAAAGAGGCAGCTGGAAAGAGAATGTCAACGAAAGGCTGCAGGTCCTGATGGCATCACACCCAGGATCCTGAAGACCTGTGCCAGCCAGCTGTCTCCTGTACTGGGACATCTGTACAACCTGAGTCTGAGTCAGGAGAAAGTCCTGATGCTGTGGAAGACATCCTGCTTGGTTCCAGTCCCCAAGAAGTCTAGGCAATCCGACCTGGCAGACTACAGACCAGTCGCCCTCACATTCCATGTGATGAGGGTCCTGGAGAGACTGGCCTTAGCCCAGCTGAGGCCACAGGTGAGGACGTTTCTGGACCCTTTGCAATTTGCCTATCAGCCCCATTTAGGAGTCGATGATGCTGTCATCTACCTGCTGCAATGAGCCCATATGTATCTGGATGGTGGAGGAGGCACTGTGAGGATCACATTCTTTGATTTTTTCACTGCTTTCAACACCATTCAACCTCTGCTACTGGGTGAGAAGCTGCAGGTGATGGGAGTTGATGACGCAATGATCTCCTGGATTACTGACTACCTGACAGGCAGGCCACAGTTTGTCCGTCTGGGCAGTGTCCTGTCTGATGTGGGGGTTGTTAAATATCGTCCTGTGCAATATTTAACTTTTTATTTTGTATCATATATCCTTTGCAATATATCTGGTTAAAGTGCAATTATATGCTGCTGAGTCTTATTCTTATCAAGACTAGTCCAATACATATTTATTATATATTTTTAAAATTATTATTCATTCATCATTCAAAACTGTTCTTGCTGTTGTTTTTATAACATGTGATATCAGTGAGCACATGATGTGAGCACCACCATTGTTTTTTTGTTCTCTCCTATCGATGAAACAAGCGGTGATCCAGCATCTTGGAATCCAACCCTTCAATCAGCCATCTTGTAATCCCTTTTGATCAGCCATTTTGTATGTAGTTTTCCTTTGTCCATGCGGTGCGGTACTCTGAACCCTAGCCACCATTTTGCTTTATTTCTTTCACACAGACACACACACACACACACACACACACACCTGTATATCGTAAATCTTAGTTAGATAGGTGTCTTTTAATTTTTGTGTTAAATAAAGTACTTTTGAACCTGCATACTGTCTATTTAATAGGGCTGTAACGATACACCAAACTCACAATCCAGTTTGTATCACGATTTTTGACCCACAGTTCGATACAAACCTAGATTTTAAAAAATAAAATTAAACATTTTATTTATGTAACATTTCAATAACTTCTGTATATGATACTCACCATCAGCGGAGAATTGGTGAACCACCTGTGGTGTAAATGCAGCGTCTCTGTGTGTATGGGCTACTTATTATGTCTCATATGGCTGGATCTGGACAGGAAGTTGTGTCGCGATTCTGCCTTCTCAGGAGACAGGTTTGTGGATCTGAGTGTCGCGATTTTGGTTTTGATACGCGTGTCGTTACAGCCCTGCTATTTAGTATTGGAGAAGAGCGAATGCTGCCAACCTCAACTCTGTGGAGGACTCCAAAATCCTTCGACCATTACAGTTGTTATGGTAATTTTGGTTGTAGTAGAGTTAGTTGATGATCAGAATTATAAACTGACAGTTTAGTACATTTTGTGAATTGTGAATTGGCGATCCTTTCCCTTCCTCAAGGGTGGTGCCATGGGGTAATCTAATGATTATTTGAACTTATTATTTATCATAATTAAAAATTATCCCTGATAATCATTATATAATGTTATCAGTCACCCAAAACTCCATATTAATGCTACATGCAGCACTATGTATGGTGCCCCGTGTAAAACAATGCACTTTAGGCAATTATTCATAATTGCGCAATACAAATTTCATCATTATTTGGGCAGTGCTAAAATTTGAGCATCAAATCTTGAATCATTTAGCCAAAAGTCTTAACAATTAATCCCAATTGTTCAGGCAACAACAGAGTCCTCTTTGCAACGGTCAGCCACCTAATTTAGACTCCTAAAACCCTCCCACCAGACATATCCACCGATCAGTGCACTGCCTTCCCCGACTTCTTCAGCTCTAAAATCAATACCATTCACCAACAACAGGCCTCATCCTGCACCTCCTCAAAGGATCCAGCCTGGATGATCACCACCGGCCAACCTTCCTCTCCGACTTCACCCCAGTATCAGAACATACCATCTCTGAACTCAACCGCAAAGCCAAAGCAACCACCTCTCAGCTTGATCCTCTTCCCACCTCCCTCGTCAAAGCCTGTCTGCCATTCATTTCACCGATAATCACCAACAAAATTAACTCCATCCTCACCACTGGCACTGTACCCCCCACTCTCAAACTGGCTGCTATCACACCCATCCCGAAAAAACCTGGTGCTGACCCAACTGACCTAACCTTTACTGGCCCATCTCCAACCTCCCCTTCATCTCCAAAACACTTGAAAGTTGCTGAACAACTACAGTCCCACCTCGACTCAAACAAACTCCATGAACCTTTCCAATCCGGTTTCGGTCCCATCCACAGCACTGAAACAGCCCTGGTCAAAATCACTAACGACCTCCTCCGTGCAGCTGACTCTGGACTTCTTACCATTATCATCCTCCTCGGCCTCAGCACAGCATTCGACACTATCTCCCACACAATACTCCTGGACCGCCTAGCTGGCATTGGGATCACTAGTGCTGCACTCTGCTGGTTTACATCGTACCTCATTGACTGCCAACAATTTGTGCAAATAAGGGACCACAAGTCTGGGTGTTTAGGTGTTTCACTGGGTGTCCCCCAGGGGTCAGTCTTGGGTCCATTACTCTTCATTATCTACCTCCTCCCCCTGGGCACAATCCTCCGTCATCATGGGATCCACTTTCACTGCTATGCTGATGACAGCATATCACAGGTCTACATCTCCTCTAAACCCACCGTCGCCATCCCTCCCACCTCCCTCATCACCTGCATGGAAGATATCCGGAGCTGGATGAGCAGGAACTTCCTGAAGCTCAAAGGCAATAAAACCGAGGCCCTGCTCATCGGCTCCAAATCCACCCTCACCAAATCACAACACACCCCAGCCCCACCCATCATCTTCGACGGATTCCCTGTACCCTTCTCCCCCCAAGTCAAGAGCCTCAGCGTCATTCTGGACAGCACCCTCTCATTTGCACCCCAGATTCAAAACATCACCCAGACTGCCTTCTTCCACCTCCGAAACATCTCCAGACTCTGCCCATCACTGTCCCAGTCCAACACCAAAATCCTGGTTCATTCATTTGTCACTTCCCGCATCGATTACTGCAATGCCCTCCTCACCGGACTCCCTGCCAAACTCATCAACAGACTGCAAATCATCCAGAACTTAGCCGCCCGGTTTATCACCCGCACCAAATCATCTGACCACATCACCCCTATTCTCATCCAACTTCACTGACTCCCTGTACAATACCGCATCCACTACAAAAACCTCCTCCTCACATAAAAAGCTCTCCACCATCTAGCCCCCACCTACCTCTGCGACCTCCTCCATGAATACAGCCCGTCTCGCGCCCTTCGCTCAACCTCTGCTAGACTGCTAACCATCCCCACATCACGCCTCAGTACCATGGGTGCCCGAGCCTTCAGCTGCTCAGCACCCAGACTATGGAACTCTCTCCCCCCACACATAAGACAGTCAGACTCCATCACAACATTCAAATCCAAACTCAAAACCCACCTGTTCAAACTGGCATACTCACTCTGACTGGTCACTGTGCACTACACTTGTCTTTTTGTTGTTTGGTTTTAATATTCTGTGATGCTGTTATTTTATGCTTTTATCCTATGTAAGGTGACCTTGGGTGACTTGAAAGGCAACATCAAACAAATAAAATGTATTATTATTATTATTATTATTACTACAGGCAGAGACATTGCTATTTGTATTGACAAACTGTTGCGGTGTTGTGAGAATTGATTATGATCTTCCCCAGGCAAACAAGCCTTGAACAGGAGGTAGAACTCCTAAGAGTGCATAATTCTGGTCTCCTCCATGGCTAATAAGAAAGCCAAGCACTAATTAGGTGACCACTCAGCAGTGTTAGATATTTTTTCACACAAGGAGGAGTGGTTAAGGCTTAGGTCACAATGTTTTTCCCCAACACTCTGATTCACACTCCTCCCTTGATGGAGGGTTAAGTCTATATATGGTCATGTTGGTGTGGATGGGTTCTTAAAAAACACTTCACTTAGGTGGTTAACGTGTATCGTAACGCGCTAAGTGACATATTTGTAGTAATATTTATCTAAAATATTATTAGTAGAGTTTTACATTTCTCCACTACTTCTAAAATAAATATATATTAACATACCAACCTTTAACACTTTGGTTGGTAATATTTTTTTCTTCTCTGGTAAACCTACATACCCACCTGACCAGGAATTAATACAACTCCCTTGTTTGTCACCCATGTGATCACACATTGAATACCATTTAATAAATATTCAGGCAACTAAGTTTGCCCCTCCATGGTGATAGTTGTGTGAATTGAGTTCACTAAAGTAAGATTTTTGTGTAGGCGATGATTAACAACAGTCGTCCGAGACAAGACCCTTGTGGCACACCAAAGGTGCCATCGATAGATTATTTTGTATCACTTACATAACTAAACAAGGAATACTTTCTGGTTACACCACAGTGTTTATTGTTGGTGGAAGATGAATGCACAAAGAAAATATTAGTTCAACAACCACAGAAAGATGTGTTAAAGGGAAATCTAATCCAGGCTGCTTGTTACATTGAGGCCTGCTGGTGCTTATAGTCTATAGTCTAAAACTTTCAACTATGAAGAGAGTGTAGGTGATTGGTGACGGACGTGTGATCTCATTTTCACACATTAGACCACATGTCACTGAAGTTTTTGAGAACACCAGTCTGCAACCACACAGTTCCTGTTCCAATGCTATACATCAGCAGAGCTGGGACTTCACTCTGTGAACTGAATCTTTGCTGTGTAAAGATGAGGGTGAACATCTACAGCTGCCTGGTCGTCTTTGTTCTGGGCTATTATGTCACTGCAGGTAAGAACTTAGAAATTAGTAATGAATCAGTAAGTCATCTGTTAAAATACATTTCTGATCAGCTAGCTTCATGTTTTTCTGCTAAACTGGAATTCAATATAACTCTGACATCATGAAACTCAAGAGCACTGAAGTAAACTCCATTTCATGATAAAAAATAAAATGTGAACCTTCATTTATCAAAACTTCTTTTCATTTGCAGCAATTAAACATGTAACAGTCCAGGAGAAGCAGCCAGTTGCTCTGCCTTGTCTTCACTATGTGGTGGGTGAAGTGACGTGGAGCAGAGAGACGAACGGACACAGAGTTGACATTCTTACAGTTGATGGTGACGGGGTCAAGAAACACATTCCTGATCCAGACAGACGACACAGTTCATTAATAGATAAATCACTTTACATTCGCAGTGTTACCGCCTCAGACTCTGGAACATACTTGTGTAATAAAGAAGCAGCTGTGAAGTTGATGGTGATCCCATCAGGTAAAGTCACACTTTGTTTTCTCTTCTTGTTTCAACATCATGTTTCAAAGCTAAATCTTTAATTTTTTTAAAAACGCTAATAACAGAAATATTTTGGCATGTTAATGAAACAGTGCATCGAGTCTTTTTCTTTTTCTTTCTTTTTTTTTTTTTTACCTTTTATTTAACTTGAACTATTAGGACTAAGAACTCAAGTCATTCATTTTTCACAGTAACTTCCTGATTCTACATTTGTTTTAATGTAACGTTGGTCTTCTGCATTCCTTTGAATATCTTTTAAATTAGTGGTTTTCATTTTATTCACAAAAAATAACATCCCCACTATTTATTTATTTTTTTTAAAATGCATCATTCATCTATAAAACTATCTCTGCTCTCTGACCTCATTCAGGTGTTGGTCACAGCTTATATTTCACAAAATATCATTTTAGAATACCTCTGTGAAGTAACATGTTAATTAGGCTTGATAGAACAAATATCTTCACACAACCACTGACTTTCTCCTGAATATTAGTGATAATTTATGATGGTACGTTAAATAAGTCTTGTTTTGTTTGTTGTGAAACAACCACACTTGTTTCTGCTTAGTTGACCACTGTCACTCTGAACTGTCCTCATTATGTTGGAGGATCAGATGTTCCAACATGGAGCACAGTACAACAACAAAAAAGGTTTTCTGTTTCACTTGCGAACAAGACTTGACTATAGCACCTGTGAAGCCTTGTGACTCTGGACTTTACTACTGTGATGGAAAACCTGCTGTGTACCTGACTGTGATGGTAGCTGAGACATCTGACAGAGGTGAGAGACAGCAGATATTCAGCTGGTAAAATAAGATGCAGATATAACTGTGGACAAATGCACAACAGTACTGCAAATGTCTACAACTTACAGTGCAGTCTGGAGAGCAGGTTTACTGCTAACTGTGAATAAAGGTGAACAGACTATATTTGCAAAATAGGAAGTAACTCACACATCCTGCTCTGTTTCGTGTGGTTTTAGTTGTTTTTTGCTTGTTTCTTTCTTTCTGCCTCACCACAAACAGAAAACGAGACTTTGTTCTGATCATGGTGAATTATGTTCCAACACATTTTCTGCATTGTTTATTGTCCTTGTAATATATCATTTTCTCTTTCTCAATTTGAATCTTTGTAGTTGCTCTGTGTCTGTTGTGTTCATTTTGTGTTTCTATGTTGTTGTCTTGTGGTGACTTTGTTTACCTGTAGTCCTTTTTGTCACAATTAGGGGGCCAAGCCCAAGGGGCCGAGGGAACATACGCATTTCCTAGGACCAGCGGTGCTAGGAACCCTATTGAAATTGTAAAGATTTTTATTTTTATTTTACTCCGGCTAAAAGTGGTGCTGCAGTCTAAACTGTGCAAGGGAGGGTGGTGCAATTTGGAGGGTTGGTCCAGACTCCTGCGAATATCTCAGACACAAAAAACTACATATATCTGCCTGCAGAGGGCGCTATAACCTAGGCCAACACGTTTTTGCCCATAACTCCCAAACCGTATGTTGTACATTCAAAAACCTTGTATCCCCAGATTCCCTGAGCTGAATTCCCTGAGCTGAATCACTTTTTGTTGGCCACGTCCACTTCTGGTCGAAAGTTTTTCGCAAAATCGCAAAAACTGGAAAACTACTTTTTCAAACTCCTCCTTGGGATTTTGTCCGATCTGCATGAAACTTGGCACGTACACTCTTCAGCTGGACCTGATCTAAAGTTATCAAAAGAATTTTGCTCGGTCCAAAAATGCGCAAATCATTCACGAACACATTTCTGTAACTAGCTATAAAAATGTAAACTGTTTGATATCTCGGTCAAACTAAATGCTGTTAACACCAAATTTGAGATCCTTGGTTGCCATAACACTGGGAAGGGATGAGCCCAATTTGGCGAATTTTGGCCACTAGGGGGCGCATAAAAATGGGAAGCTTATATCTCTTGAACAGCGACACTGATTTTTATGAAATTTGGTTGGTATGATGTAGGGCCAATCCTGAGGCCATATCTTGAAGGTGGTCATGACTGGTCAATGTGGGCGTGGCTTATTACAAGATAAACAACAAACAATAATTTCAGCCAAACTATCATGCTGAGAGCTTTGAAATTTATATGGTACAGATAGAATAGGACAAAGTTCTTCCATACCAAAAATTGCACATGTACTCCAGTAGGTGGCGCTATAATGGATGTTATCGCGTTTTTGCCTGTAACTTCCACATTTTAAATAACACACTCACAAACCTTATATCCATATGTTCCCTGAATATAGCTGGGTTTTCTGACATAGGACATGCCCACTTCTGCTGCACATTTCGTTCACTAAGTCACCACATATGCAAAACCTACTTTTTCAAACTTCTCCTTGGGATTTCGTCCGATCTGCATGAAACTTGGCATGTACACTCTTCAGCTGGACCTGATCTAAAGTTATCAAAAGAATTTTGCTCGGTCAAAAAATGCGCAAATTATTAACGAACAAAGTTCTGAAGCAAGCTATACAAATGTAAACTGTTTCATATCTCGGTCAAACTAAATGCTATCCTGAGGCCATATCTTGAGGGTGGTCATGACTGCTCAATGTGGGCGTGCCTTATTACACCAAATCCAAATCGGCACACATTCAGCCTTTTGCACTTCCAGTGCACTTCCCATTAAAGTGAGTACCACAGCTCAGACGTTGGCCTGTGTCCTCACTTTTGCCCCGAGCCCGTCATCCTTTGGGGCCAACTTCCGTGGGCTCTGCGGTGCGTGGGGTCCGAGTTGCACGGGGGGGCTTGGCCCCCGTTCATAACTGCTTGCAGTTCTAGTTCTGTGTTGTTTTGTGTCTCTGTGGTCATTTTGTGTCTGGGTGTAGTTGTTTTTTGTTTCCTTGTTGTCACTTTGTGTCCCTTCATAGAGATTTTGTTTGAATAAATCATAAACCTATTCAGGTGATTAAGACTGAGGCAAATCTGTCTTTGAAACCTTTTCAGCAATGGTGAATTAAACATTTTAAAAAGTTTCTGATCTAAACAAAACATACTCTCTTTTCTACTTTGTGATATACTTAACTACTCCAAACAGAAGGTACGAAAATATCACCTGCAATCCCGACTACAACCTCAACTCAAACACCAAGGAACACACAGGATTATTTAATCAATGAGACAAAACTGATCAAAATTTCAAATATTTTGTGAACTTTGACTTTTAGCTACAGTTGACACACATCAGATCACTGACCAGATTTTGACAAGTTGACTGTTTAAGACACATTTTTGAAAAGTTTGATGCGATATCTGTACTGAACTATATTCTTTCTGACCCACTTGCAAGGAGAAAAGACAATGATACCACCACCAAAAACAACTACAAAGCTGACTATGAAAACAACTTCAACATCACCATCATCAAGCACAGGTAGGTCTACAATGATGATCTGAAGTTTTACAGAGTTATCAGTTCTAACTTTGTTTTCCAGTCGCTCCTACAGACCATCGACAACCTCTCACTTTGGTGATTGGTATCGTTGTCCCTTTGCTCCTCCTCCTCATCATCTTCTTCTATATGAATATTTGCTTAACATTGACTTTTAGCTACAGTTGACACAAATCAGATCACTGACCAGATTTTGACAAGTTGACTGTTTGAGACACATTTTTGAAAAGTTTGATGAAATTTTTGTACTGAACTATATTCTTTCTGCCCCACTTGCAAGGAGAAAAGACAACGACACCACCACCAAAAACAACTACGAAGCCGACTTTGAAAACAACTTCAACATCACCATCATCAAGCACAGGTAGGTCTACAATGATGATCTGAATTTTTACAGAGTTATCAGTTCTTACTTTGTCTTCCAGTCGCTCCTACAGACCATCAACCACCTCTCACTTTGGTGATTGGTATCGTTGTCCCTTTGCTCCTCCTCATCATCATCTTCTACTATATGAATATTTGCTGAACATTGACTTTTATCTACAGTTGACACAAATCAGATCACTGACCAGATTTTGACGTGTTCCTCTAAAGGATGTTTCAACAGGACAGATGAGTGTTGTTGGTTGTTTTCAGTATAAAACATGTGTCCCTTAGCTCTGTGAAGAAGATGTATCATGTTGAGATAAAGTCTGTTTCTGTGTGTGCTTATAACAGTGATATAGTTTGGACAAAGACAAAGAAATGAAAAGCTGAACATTTATAGTAACTGGTGATGGATGATGGTGTGAATGTTTCCTGTTCCTCCAGCTGCTCCTCACCTGTGGCAAACTGTCCGACTGGTGATTGGAGGACTCTATCTAATCATCATGATCAGCATCACTGCCACCTCCTGGACAAAAGGTAAACATAGTTACATCTATCAGAGGTTTTGTGCATCAGAAAATGTTTCTGTATCATAATATTAATGTGTTGAAATTCAAGAAGATTTTTAACTAGCAGGCACTCACAGTGTTATATACATCAGCTCTGTACAAACATGAATTGTGCAAAATGTGAAAACTGAGTTAGAGACATTTAAATTGATCATGTTACTGCAGCGCCACCTGTTGGTGAAACATCATCAGACTGAGCAGCACAGATCAGAGCTGCTTAAGTGTTTATATCATCTGGAGTTTTATTCATTTATTTACTTCATTTGTTCCATGTTTATGAGATATTCCACAAACAAACAAACAGAGCTGACTTTATGTCCAATACTGACCATAAATATGAGCTGAGAAGTTAATACAAAAGTTGAATTTAAATGTCGTCTCTATGTTCGTCTCCTCTCTTTGACAGCTCGACAGGAACAGAAGCGTTGCGCGACACTAAGAGAAAATGACATCTGATTCTCCTTCACACAGAAACAAGAGGTTCAATCTCTAGAAACCTCTGGCAGATGAATTTACATCTGATGTTAAAATACACTTTATATTGATCAGCTGTTATTTGTTGCTCTCATTCTTATGTTTGTGATATCTGCTGCTCTGTCCTCTGGTGTCTCCTCACAGGTGTCTGGTAGACGGAGCTGCTGGACATCCTGCACACCTCAACAGTCTCTCCTGGTGGTTTTGGCTCTGCATTTTAAAACCTCTGCCAAGGAGGACTGTGCTTTCAGTGGCCACAGCTTTAGCTTTAGTCTTTTAGAATAATATATGCCTTATATAGCCAAGAAACATCATATTTAAAGGTTCTGCTGATAAAAGATGTTGGTTTTGAAAATGTTTTTGAGGCTTTCACAAAATGTACGACTAACTGTTGACTTCAACAAAATGGTTACCTCTATAAATCAGAGAACTTTTTTTTTCCCTCTGTGGCATATAGATACTTCATTGTTATTTTACTATTTAAATTGTGTATTCTATAGTTTATAAAGTTATTTGTACAATTAAGAGTTCTGTTCAGAACCATTTTCATCCAAAGAAGAAAACTTCTGTAAGGTGTTTATAACACAGGTTACAATATTATTAAAAACTGTTCTTACTCTTGTTTTGATACTTGATTTGTTTTTCCTACTTGATTTTATACTTGTGTGTTTGAGTCTTCTGTAATTTTCTGTGTGCTGGTGTTTTTATTTTAATCGAGGAGTTGCACTGAAACTTTGTTGTACACTGTTGTAGCGGTTTGACGCGTTAAAAGGAAATGGGGTGCCAGTCAGAGTCACATCTGACAAATAATAATTATAACATAGAAAGAAAAGAGCTCCGTCAAACCATACAAAACAATAGAGCAAACGAAATGTCATCAATAACCAGCACTGCAAAAGACAAACAGACCACAATTCAATTCGGTTTTAAATTTGTATTATTCATTGTTGTGTCCCACAGTCTCCGACTTCAATCCACGGACTTAGTCCGGTTTTCTCACAGTCCAAAAACAGTTCAATCCAGTTCACAACCAAAAAAGAAAGGCAACTCAAAACTCCGCTCCGGGTTTTACTGCGGATCCCCACAACACAAATCAAACCAGGAAATCAAAACCAAAATAGCACCGTCTGTATTCACAGTTCAAACACAGGTATTATTTACAACATGTACACCGGGTACTCACGGTACCGTGGATCAGTCAGTCAGTAGTCAGTCGTCAGTCGACAGTCGGGATTCAGCGTCGGCTTAGCTCCACCGGGACCGGCAACTCCAGGAAAAACTCCGACTGGAAATATCCACTGGGTAATTCCTCCTCCTGACACAAACTCCAGAGACTCTTTGGCAACCACACCGCAGATTTTCCAGCACGATCAGATGCCGTGGTAACGCTCCACTGACCACAATACCGGCGGCTCAGAGACACACTAGTAGACTTTCACACTACGCGGGTCCTTTGCGTGGGGAATTTTCATCGGATGAAGCCAAGCTTGTGGGCGTTAACGGTAAGAAAATATGAATGAACTCTAGGACAGGTGGGCGGTGATGTCATTACGTCTGCCAGTCGCTACACTGTGTAGTGATAATAAAGCGATCTGTGCTATTATATAAGATTTATGTATTATTTTGCCTCATCTATACAACACAATATCAAAAGACAAAAGGGCTGGGACCTGGCATCCCATCACACACACACACACACACACACACACACACACACACACACACACACACACACACACACTTTCATCTACTTTCATGTTTGTGTTGAATATAAAACTCTTGAACATTCTTGCTGTCTATTCAATATTGTACAGAGGTGAATGTTACCAACATAAATGGTGCCCAGTGCGAGGAAGCGTTTTTATCATGAGAATTGATTTATCAATCTAATTCATAACCCATTTGTTTAACCAAAATCTTTTAGGTTATTAACTGCCACTTTGAGCCATTTGCTATTGCCGCTATCGATTCAAGTTGAACGTGCTTTATAGGAATTGTGAGTATTTCAGTTCAGCATTTGAATATCCAGTACTAACAATTTAAGTGTTCCTCTTGTTAGCCACAGCATGCCACCAGCCCTCTGATACATAGAAGTTTATATCTGGCTGTTACTGCCTTGCTTTTCAGCCTGAGTAAGAAGTAGAGCCAGAAATAGAGCCACAGCATGCTACCAGCCCTGTGAAACAGAAGTTTTGTACTTTAACTGTTACTACCACGTGTTTCAGCTCGAGTCAACTTTAAGAAACAAGCCTCTGATGGTTACTATCCTGCATTCCAGTTAGTGCATGTTTAAGGTCTGGTAAACAAAGCTAAGAAAGGTTCTCTGGAGAACCAATTATTGGGGGTTCAGAGTTAGTATAACCCTTGATAATGGTAGACCCTCTCAGGGCCCCAGGAGGGACCTAAACGGTCCCACCAGAACCAAAAGTTTTTCTCCTACAGGTACAAGCTGAAAAATGGTTCTATGGAGCACTTTTATTTCAAAGTTTGTGACCACAGAAAACAAATTACAGGAAAGTACTCATACATGACTGTTTTTACATGTCTTATGTTAATAGTATAAATCAATCAACATAAACAAATAGTCAATCCACTGAGATTCTGCACACTGCACTCATTAAACCATTCATTCAGCCTGCGGAGGAATATCGGACTCTGATGATTGTCATGTGCTTTGAAATCTTTGTTTTCTTTGTTTTCCTATGTTTTGATGTGTTACACTCACTGTCAGCAGAAGATGTCAAATGTCAGACATGACAGAGCTGATAAAATCATGAGAGTAACGTAAATCAGCCGACGCGCAACTCAGTTTATTTGGAAGTTAGCCGTACATTTTGTTAAAGCCTCAAAAACATTTTTAAAACCAACATCTTTTATCAGCAGGACCATTAAATATAAAGTTTCTTGGCTATATACAGCATATAGTATAGTATAAGACTGAAGCTAAAGCTGTGGCCACTGAAAGCACAGTCCTCCTTGGCAGAGGTTTTAAAATGCAGAGCCAAAACCACCAGAAGAGACTGTTGGGGTGTGCGGGACTTCCAACAGCTCCGTCCACCAGACACCTGTGAGGAGACACCACAGGACAGAGCAGCAGATATCACAAACATAAGAATGAAAGTAGCAAAACAACAGCTGAACAATATAAAGTGTATTTTAACATCAGATGTAAATTCTTGGTCCAGAGGTTTCTAGAGATTGTACCTCTTGTTTCTGTGTGACGGAGGATCAGACGTCATTTTCTCTTTGTGTCACTCGTCGCTTCTGTTCCTGTCGAGCTGCCAAAGACAGAAGACGAACATGGGGACGACATTTTAATTTATCTCATAAACACTTAGCAATTGATGTCATCAAATAAATAAATAAAACTCCAGATGACATGAACACTGAAGCAGCTCTGATCTGTGCTGCTCAGTCTGATGATGTTTCACCAACAGGTGGCGCTGCAGCAACATGATCAATTTAAATGTCTCTAACTCAGTTTTCACATTTTGCACAATTCATGTTTGTACAGAGCTGATGTATAAAACACTGTGAGTGCCTGCTAGTTAAAAATGTTCATGACTTTCAACAAATTAATATTATGATACAGAAACATTTTCTGATGCACAAAACCTCTGACTGATCTAACTATTTTCACCTTCTGTCCAGGCGGTGGCAGTGATGCTGATCATGATGATTAGATAGAGTCCTCCAATCACCAGTCGGACAGTTTGCCACAGGTGAGGAGCAGCTGGAGGAACAGGAAACATTCACACCATCATCCATCACCAGTTACTATAAATGTTCAGCTTTTCATTTCTTTGTCTTGGTCCAAACAATATCACTGTTATAAGCACACATAGAAACAGACTTTATCTCAACATGATGCATCTTCTTTACAGACTACAACAACCAACAACACTCATCTGTCCTGTTGAAACATCCTTTAGAGGAACTCGTCTAAATCTGGTCAGTGATATAATTTGTGTCAACTGTAGCTAAATGTCAAAGTTCAGCAAATATTCATCTAGTAGAAGATGATGAGGAGGAGGAGCAAGGGGACAAGGATACCAATCACCAAAGTGAGAGGTGGTCGATGGTCTGCAGGAGCGACTGGAAAACAAAGTAAGAACTGAAAACTCAGTAAGACTTGGTAAGACTTCAGATCATCATTGTAGACCTACCTGTGCTTGATGATGGTGATGTTGTAGTAGTTAGTTTCATCGTAGTCGGCTTCATAGTTGTAGTTGTCTTCTTAGTCGGCTTCTTAGTTGTAGTCGGCTTCATAGTCGGCTTGGTAGTCGTAGTCGGCTTCGTAGTCGGCTTCGTAGTTGTTGTTGGTGGTGTCGTTGTCTTTTTTCCTTGCAAGTGGGGCAGAAACAAGATTCAGTTCAGAATGTAAATCCCAACAAATTTATAAAAATGTACATTAAACAAATCCACAATACATTAATGACCACTAAAAATCTTAATTCAGAATATCTCTTATTACCCTTTAATGTTGCTCTGATTAGTAACTATGGACCATTGAGTTGTATTGAGTTTAGATATAACAGAAATTAAACGTGTCAACAGTCGATCATAAAGAACTTGTGTTTAAATGACCTGACGCTAAAATCGCAAAAGATAATTCAGACATGTTTAAATCTTCTAAATCAAATTGAATTAATACTATAGTCACGATTACACTGACCATATGCTGAATATGTGTAAATATCGAGTTTTCACATTTTAAATTCACCCTGAAGGCACATGAACAACAACAGTCTTTCAGGAAAACAGCCGGTGATTTAACATCACACAGATGGTTCTGTTTAATATTGTTGTTATTTTTAGTATAATTGTATAACTGTCATATGAGAGCACTTTGAAATAAAATGGTGAATAATATGTGATTAAATTGTAAGTGACTTGATGTAAACACAAGTTGTATTGCTGTAGCTGTGTGTAATTTGGTGGTTTATTCTTGTTGATATCTTGAACATGAATCCTGTGAATCTTACATATTAAAAGTCATCCATTATATTCAAACATAATGTGAAAAATAATGTGACAAAGTCATCCATCATATCTGAGACAGACTTCTTTCATTATTGTGGTAATTTGTTCTTGTAAGTTGAACTTGCATTCAGAGCACGTCGCTCGACTTCCTTCATTAGACCACAAACTTTAATTTTAAACCAGTGTCAAAAGTTCACTGACTGCACTGACTCTAGATCTGTGTCTGTTTGAATAACTGCTCCTCATGTCTTCTTGCTGTTGGTTTTTATTTGTGTTTGAGCTCTTTTAGATTTCATCAACATAAAAACCTGTTTTTAACTTCCTGTTCTTGATCTTTCCCTTCTTGCCTGTTTGTCTGGTTGCTGTAGTTGTCTCAGTGTTCTCTGCTGGTGTTAATGCTGCAGTTGTTGCTGCTGTTTGTCTTCTTGTTGGTTTAGCTGCAGTTTGAGTGGTTGGTGTTGAGTTATTTTAGGTGAAGCCTCAGTACGTTCAGTGAGAGACTGACGACATTTACACTGCAAACTCAAAAACGTCTTCACCGCAGAGAGAGATGAATCATACACTCACACTCAGAGGTATAAAAAGTCTTCTGCCTCTCTGTGGTGTGAGTTTCAGCAGAAGTGTTTTCACGACATAAAGCAGTTGATAGCAGAAGAATACTTTTTAATTTAGCATTATTGAGCCTTGTATGAACTCACCTGTCTGCAGGATCTCTCTAAAGGAAAAACAGACACTTCTCTCCAACACTTCAGCTGAGCAGACTGATACACAAGAAAACTAAAAAGCTAATTTCCTAAAATCATGAAATATTCTTTAAAATGATGAATATTTGACTCATATTTCTTTGTTCCTCTCTGACTTCTTGTCTCTCACCTCTGTCAGATGTGTCACCTTTGATCACGGTCAGGTACACAGCAGGTTTTCCATCACAGTAGTAAAGTCCAGAGTCACGAGGCAGCACGAATGTTATAGTCAACGTCTTGCTCACAGGGGAAACATAAACCCGTTGGTTTTGTTGTACTTCACGACCGTCTTTGCTCCATGTTGGAACACCTGATCTTCCAGCATCATGAGGACAGTTCAGAGTGACTGTGGTCCACTGCGTAGCAACAAGTCTGGTTGTTCCTGTACACAACAAACAAAACAAGAAGAAGTACCGCCATAAAATTATCACTCATATGCAGGAGAAAGTCATTGGAGATTTTCTCAGAATAAGAATAATTATTATAAATGATAATCTAAAATATTTACATTCTAAGTTTTATTTTCATTATTTGTGTCAAGAAAACAGTGCTATGAAAATATTTTTCACCTTTCACCTTTATTTACTAATAAACCAATTGTTGCTGTTGTTCATGTGTTGTTACAAATATTACCATATACATATTTCCAAAAAATCTATCTATAGTGAAATCTGCAAACTGTCTTTCAAATACAAATCAGTATATTACCAGCATATGATCAAACTGTACATTCATTATTCATTGAAATATATCTTGAAGCGAAATAACAATGAATTGTCATTTGTTGTCTAATAAACAAGTAGTTTCAATGTTTATTACATTTTTTAAGTATGGTTTAAGTCTGTTTCAATATATTCTTGTGTTTTCATTTAAATTATATGCTGCGACCAAGTTCCTCACTGAGGGTTTAGAGCAGATAAATTATGAAACCTGTGATAAGAATAAACACAAATATAGTGTTTTAAAATGTTCGCATGCACTGACACATTCAAAGGTTTCAGTCACTCGTTCACTATGTGAGGAGCTCAGTTTGAATGTATGTATTTATGTCCCGTATGGTTACAGCTGCACTGAGATGGCATCACAGAGCAGAGATAGTTCAGCAGTTTTTGAAAATGTTCAGATCAAAATTGCATTTTATTTCATTTTTAGTACATGCATTAAAATATTCATAGATTAAAACCTTTACAACTGCCCTAATTGTTTCTCCACTATAGTATCAGTGAGAAACTGTGAAGAATTCATCCCCTAAGAATCTACTGTGTTGATGTTGTTTTTATAACATTTGAAATGTATCATCTCATTAAACTGCAATAGTATTTTTGTTATCAATGTTTAAAAACATGATCGACATAATGAGAATTGATGTTGAAATAAGAAAAGAAACAAAGTGTGATGTTACCTAATGGGATCACCGTCAGCTCCACTGCTGCTGCATTATTACACAAGTATCTTCCAGAGTCTGACATGTTAACTCTGCGAATGTAAAGTGATTTATCTGCCTGTGAACTGTATCGTTTGCCCGGGTCAGGAATGTGTTTCTTGTCCCAGTTCACACCAGCTGTAAGAATGTCAACTCTGTGTCCGTTCGTCTCTCTGCTCCACGTCACGTCACCCTCCACATAGTCAGGACAACGCAGAACGACCAGCTGCTTCTCCTCGACTGTTTCATGTTTTATTGCTTCAAATGAAAAGAAGTTTTGATAAATATGAAGGTTCACATTTTATTATTATTTCGTTATTTTTAATAGAGTTCATTGCTGTTGAGTTTTCCGATTTAAGACAGTTCTATCAAATCCCAGTTTAGCAGAAAAGCATGAAGCTAACTGATCAGAAATGTATTTTAACAGATGAGTAACTGATTAAGTTCTAAAAGTTCTTACCTGCAGTGACGTTACAGCCCAGAACAAAGACGATCAGGCAGCTGTAGATGTTCACCCTCATCCTCACAGAAAGAGTGACAGAGTGAAGTCCGAGCTCTGCTTCTGTCTGCATGGGAACAGGAACTGTGTGGTTACAGACAGTTACAGTACATTTTATGGTTGATAAACACCCACATTTACTAATGTGTTAAGATGAGATCACACATCTGTCACCAACAACCTGCACTGTCTTCATAGTCGAAACTTTTAGACTATAGACTCTAAGCATCACCAGGCCTCATTGTAAAGAGCAGCCTTTTCCTTTAACATGTCTTTCTGTGGTTGTTGAACACACATTTTCTTTTGTGCATTCATCTTCCACCAACAACAAACACTGTGTTAGAACCAGAAAGTATTCTGTGTTTAGTTGTAGAAGTGGAACAAAACAATCTATTGATGCTCCCCAGGCACCTTTGGCGTACCACAAGGGTCGGACCACTGTTTTTAATTATCGCTTACACAACAATCTTCACAAAAAGGCTGCATGCTTCAATCGCCATAAAGGCTGGAAATGTCCACAGATCTTCTTTAATAGAACATGCCGATCTTCATTTGCACCACTATTGGTTGCTTTATGAAGTTAGGTGTTGGTGATGGCAGCGAGTACAAAACATCAGAACAGTGATGTCTGTATTAGATTTGAATGTTGTGAAAATGAGTGTCACTATGTAGGAAGCTGAACTATTGAACTTTTGTCTCCCCCTTGTGGCAGTTAGGTTTCTCTGCCATACGCTCTACATAGTTGCTGTCAGAGCTTCCCTCTTCAGTTTATTTTAGCTTTTTAATACACCAGGACATCTACACAGACAAAATATTTAAAAACTCCTGTTGGGAGGTGTCGAGGAACTGAGATACTGATACACAGTGTTATATACAGTCTGGCGGTATGGTGGCGCAATGGTTAGCAGTCATGGTACTCTGGGCATGACTGTGGCCCACTGGTCTCCCAGGAAGGGTTAAATACAGAGTACCAATTTCACCTTATTGTTCATTGAATGACGTGATCAAAGAAAGACTCCTAAAAGAATCAAATAAAGATTTCTTCACAAAAACAACATAATGAACCCCAACTGTCAATCAACACATGTGATCCTGCCAACGACGTCAAGTTTGTGGTGACAGTCTGAAAAATAAAGAGCAGTAACAAGAAACCTACTTTCTATACATTTATTCACAGCTTTAGCAAATGGGCTGTTACAAGACTGTCTCAACCACAGGCTCTTGCTTAGCTGGAGCTAGACCTCAGCTGCCTAAGTTATAAGGAGCTGAATTAGATACAGTTTTGTATTGTCTGATGCCCTTTTAAAGGGGCACCATGTAGTACTGGAAAATAAATGTTAAACAAGTTCTTCTCAGAGGAAAATATGGTCCCAGAACACTGTTTGAAGCTAGAAAAGTGTCAGTGTCCGCCACATATAAACAAAGTCAAACAGTATAAAATGTGTTTTAAACTCTCGCCAAAATGCAACCTAGGCTTTCTTTGTGAATATATATGAGTCAAACCTTTGTGTAAAAGCATAATTACAACGAAAGAGGCACTTTTAAGATTTATCGTATTTTCATTTTCGGGTGAAACTCATTTTCAATCGAGTGCTGCGGGCACATTTACGATAGCATCAAAATCTCCATTTTTCAAACAGTAAGAAGGCTCGACACATCATGAAACTTTGCTGGTAGTATCACCAGGGTCTCTGCACATGAACACAAGCATTGAGAACATTGTTTGTGCACACAGAGTTTACTAAAAAGAACATTTTTGAACAACAGCAGTTGCTTGTTCTGCTCGCCGCCTTCCTGCCAGCAGAGAAGTGTCAATCTCAGAATGTGACGTAACATGGAGGACAGTTAAGGTGGAACTACTGTCTTCCAGCAACAGCTATCCACGCGATATCTCACGTGACTTTTCCGGCTTTGTGGTCCAAACAGTGTTTAGAGGTAGATAGGTGCAGTTTGATTTGCGGCCTTGAAGGCCAGCACCATTGTCTGGAATCGGATACAGGATGGAGGAGAGGGGTCACATGGGAGAATTTGGGTAGATTGAAAACGAGGTGATACCTTGGCAACGGTTTAGGATTTGGGCTGTACCCTTTGTGTGGAAAGACCATATCCTGCAGATGTTGTAGAGGGCAGATCTGCAGGATTGGGCCACTGCAGTGATGTTGGGGGGGGGCTGGATAGTCTGTTGTCGCGTGTTACTCCCAGGTTTCTTCCAGTCGATGAAGGCGACACTGTGATGTCCTCTACAGTGACTGACAGGTCCATGTAAGGGCATTATTTCCCAGGGATGAAGAGGAGTTCAGCTTCATGAATGTTGAGCTTGAGGTGATGCGCAGTTGTCCAAGTGGAGATGTCAGTTGGGTGTTGTCTGTTGTAGGAGAATCCATGTGATGTGATTGCAGAGCCTAGTGATCTAGTTTATAGTGAAAACAGAAGTGGTCCTAAGTACTGAGCCTTGAGGGACACCAGTTTCCAGAAAGCAGGGTATGGAAAAGGAGCTATTCCATGTGACCTGAATGGTAAAGGTGCAATTTGTCAGGTATGATGTGAACCAAGTAAGAGCATAGTCAGCAATGCCAAGTTCAGCTAGGGGATTTGGTGTTTGACTGTGTTAAAAGCAGCAGATAGGTCAAGGAAAATGGGGACGGAGAGAATCAGTCACTGTGAGGTTCTGCTGCTTATAAAAGATGTTGAACTTGTTTTCCTCTGAGAACAGCTTGTTCGATATTTATTTTACCAAAACTACATGGTGCCCCTTTAAAAGGGCATCAGACAACTTAAAAAAACTCAGCTCCTCAGAACTTCGCAGAAACTGATGTCTAGCTCCAACTAAACATGAACCTGTGGTTGAGACAGTCTTGCAACAGCCTATTTGCAAGAGCTGTGAATAAATTCACAGAAAGAAGGATTCTTGTTACTGCTCTTTATTTCTCAGACTGTCACCACAAAGTTGGTGTTGTCGGCAGGATCACATGTGTGGATTGACAGTTGATGTTCGAGTCATTGCATTTAAGCTCCCAAACAAAGTGTGTAGAGAAAGTGGGACCTGAAGCCCAAGACGGGGCCAAGACCCTGCTGTTGTTCCTGAACTACCAGAAAGAACAGGACCAAACAACACTGGCTGCACAACTGAGGAGGCCGCTAGAGAATCTTGAAGCCTTCAAAGTCACTGAGCTCATTAGAAAGAGGAGAATAACATATCTAAATATTTAAATTTCTCACTCTCCCTGCATTAACCATCACTGTTCCAAGACTTTTGAATAAACATTTTACTCATATTTAAACACTAGTAACTATAACATAGATTGTTAAAATGACTGATGGACACAATAAAAACTGAGCTCTCCATAAACCTGACTATGAGTAATATTGTCCTGTGCAATATTTAACATTTTATTTGTTATTTGTTATATATCTGGTTAAAGTGCAATAATATGCTGCTGAATCTTATCCTTACCAAGACTAGTCATCATTATATCTTTTTAAAACTATTCATACATCATTCAAAACTGTTCTTGCTGTTGTTTTTATAACATGTGATATCAGTGAGAACATGATGTGAGCACCACCGTTGTTTCTTTGCTCTCTCCTATCAATGAAACAAGCAGTGGTCCAGCATCTTGGAGTCCAAGCCTTTTACAGCTATCCTGTAGTCCCTTTTGATCAGCCATTTTGTTTGTAGTTTTCCTTTGTCCGTGCCATGTGGTGCGGTACTTTGAACCCTAGCCACCATTTTGCTTTATTTCTTCCAGCATGAACCTTCATGCTGTCTATTTAATATTGGAGAAGAATGAATGTTACCAACCTCTACTCTGTGGAGGACTCCAAAATCCTTCGCCCACTACAGCTGTTATGGTAATTTTTGTTGTAGTAAAGTTATTTATTAATCAGAATAACAAACTGACAGTTTAGTACATTTTTATGAGGCTGATTTTGTGAACTGGCGATCTCTTTCCTTCCTCAAGGGTGGTGCCATGAGGTAATCTAATGAATATTTGAACTTATTATTTATCACAATTAGTAATTATCCCTGATAATCATTATATGATGTTGATAGTCAAATTCAACCCCAAACTCCCTATTTATGATGCATGAAGCACTGTATATGGTGCCCCATGTGAAACACAACCGTCAATCATAAGAAATATCAATTTCAGCATTTTATGGCCAGTGCCAAATTTGAGCTTCATATCTTGAATCATTTAGCCAAAAGTCCTAACATTTAACCCCAATAGTCTACTACAGGAGTAGACATTGCTTTTTACTGACAAACAGTTGCAGTATGGTGAGGATCGATTATGATCTTCCACAGGCAAGCAAGCCTTGAACGGGAGAGAAAACTCCTAAGAGCACATAATAGTCTCCTCCATGAAGTTCAAATGGTTAAAAAGAAAGCCAAGCACTATTTAGGTGACCTGCACTCAGCAGAGTTAGATCTTTTTTCACACAAGGAGGAGTGGTTAAGGATTAGGTCATAATGTTTTTCCCCAACACTCTGATTCACACTCCTCCGTTGATGGAGGGTTAAGTCTATATATGGTCTTGTTGGTGTGGATGGGTCATAAAATGCTTCACTTCAATGTTAATGTGTATCGTAATGCACTACGTGGTGTATATCTTTAGTTATAAATATCTCAAATATTATGAGTAGCGTTTTACATTTCTCCACTACCGCTAATATAAATATATAATAACATATCAACCTTTAACACTTTGGTTGGTAATATTTTTGTCCGGTCTTGTCTGGTCTACCTACATATCCACCTGCCCAGGAATTAATGCAACTCCATTGTTTTGCACCCATGTGATCACACATTGATCAATTGAGTTCACTAAAGGAAGATTTGCGTGTAGGCGATAATTAACAACAGTGGTCTGAGACAAACCCTCTGTGGGACACCAAAGGTGCCACTGATGGATTATTTTGTACCACTTCTACAACTAAACACAGAATACTTTCAGTGTTTGATGTTAGCGGAAGATGAATGCACAAAAGAAACGTTCCACTACGAGGAGAGTGTAGGTGGTTTGTGACGGATCTGTGATCTCATCTTTACACATTAATAAATGTGTGTTCATCAACCATGAATAGACACTGAAATTTCTGAGAACACCAGTCAGTAACCACACAGTTCCTGTTCCAATGTTGTACATAAGCAGAGCTCAGACTTCACTCTGTGAACTGAATCTTTTCTGTGTGAAGATGAAGGTGAACATCTACAGCTGCCTGGTCGTCTTTGTTCTGGGCTGTAACGTCACTGCAGGTAAGAACTTTTAGAAATTAATCGGTTACTCGTCTGTTAAAATACATTTCTGATCAGTTAGCTTCATGATTTTCTGCTAAAGTGGGATTCGATATAACTCTGACATCATGAAATCCAAGAGCACTGAAGTAAACTCCATTTAATGATAATATTAATAAGTGTACTTTCATATTTATCCAAACTTCTTTTCATTTGCAGCAGTAAAACATGAAGTAGTCGAGGAGAAGCAGTTAGTCACTCTGCCTTGTCCTCACTCTGTGGAGGGTGACGTGACGTGGAGCAGAGAGACGAACGGACACAGAGTTGACATTCTTACAGTTGAAGGTGACAGGGACAAGAAACACATTCCTGATCCAGGCAGACGATACAGTTCCCTGGCTGATAAATCCCTTCACATTTTCAAAGTTACCGTCTCAGACTCTGGAACATACTTGTGTAATAATGAAGCAGCTGTGGAGCTGACGGTGATCCCATCAGGTAACATCACACTTTGTTACTCTCCTTGTTTAAACATCATGTCGATCATGTTTTTAAACATTGATAACAGAAATACTGTTCTACAGTTTGTACAGTTTAGTAAAATGGTGTATTTCAAATGTAATAAAAACAACATTACCTACCACAGTAGATTTGATGCAGGGAGAAACAATTTGGGCAGTTTTAAAAGTTATTGATTTATTTGTATCTAAGAAGATCACATCAGCAGAATATATTTGAGTTGTGTCACAGCCAGTGTGAGTTATTCTCTTCACACAGCCACTGAATTTCTCCTGAATATGAGTGATAATTTTATGATGGTACATTAAATGAATCTTGTTTGTTTGTTGTGTACAGAAACAACCAGACTTGTTGCTCCAAAGTTGACCACTGTCACTCTGAACTGTCCTCTTGATGTTGGAGTATCACATGTTCCAACATGGAGCAAAGACGGGCATCAAATACAACAAGATGAACGCGTTTATGTTTCACCTGTGAGCAAGACGCTGACTATAAGACAGCTGCAGCCTCGTGACTCTGGTCTTTACTACTGCCATGGAAAACTTGCTGCATACGTGATTGTGATGGAAGCTGAGGCATCTGACAGAGGTGAGAGACTGCAGATATTTAAGTGGTAAATAAGAATAAATCCTCTTCTTCAAACAACAAGATGCAGATATAACTGTGGACACATGCACAGTACTGTAAATGTCTATAATGTACAGTGCAGTCTGGAGAGCAGGTTTACTGCTGACTGTGAATAAAGGTTAACAGACTATAAATCAAATCTCTTCACACAGCCACTGACTTTCTCCTGAATATGAGTGATAATTTTATCATGGTACATTAAATGAATCTTGTTTGTTTGTTGTGTACAGAAACAACCAGACTTATTGCTCCAAAGTCGACCACTGTCACTCTGAACTGTTCTGGTGATGTTGGAGGATCAGCTGTTACAACATGGAGCAAAGACGGGCGTGAAATACAACAAGATGAATATGTTTATGTTTCACCTGGTGGGAAGATGTTGACTATAACATACGTTCAGCCTGGTGACTCTGGACTTTACTACTGTGATGGAAAACCTGCTGTGTACCTGACTGTGATGGAAGCTGAGACATCTGACAGAGGTGAGAGACAAGAAGTCTGAGAGCGACAAAGAAATATGAGTCAAATATTCATGAATTTAAGGAATAATTCACAATTTCGGGAAACAAGCTTTTTACTTTCTCTGTGTGATCGGATGATTAGAAGTGTAAAATATCATTTTAAAAACATGCAATAAACAGAAAAACTGTATCAATTAAAGAAAATCAAATAAGAATATAGAAATACATTTCAAAAAAAGGAGAAAATATATATAATTGTGTTCATATCTGATGAACACACACTGACAGTCTTGTCTGAAAAGGGGGAGGGCAGAGCAACTGTAAGATTAATTCAAGAATAAGGATTAAATATGATAATCAGAATAATTAATAATGTTTTCCGTTCTTTAAATTTAATCTGGAGAAAACGGAGAAATGGCAGAAAGTCTGTGCAGGTGCACATGTTGGTGGAGTTTGTGTTTCTCACCTTCACAGCTCAGGATTTTATTTTATTGATGTGAAATTATTTAGTGAAAATAGGTTTTTCATTAACTTTATAATTGTTTTTGTATATTTATTATTTTCACTGCTTGTTTTATCTTATTATTTGTTGTTAATTCATATTTTTCAACACGAGTAAAGAACTCTTAATCTCATTTGATTTGATTGAAAGTTGATATTCAACTAAAGTTTGATTGATCGACTGATGATTTATAATCTTTGAACGGCCACATGGTGGCACTGTTGCTACTGTTGGATCTGTTTCTGGTCCCAACTTTCTACCAGGCGTCACTGAACCTGAAGAAGTGTTTATAAGATATTCTGCAAACAAACTAAGAAGTTAATACAGAAGTTAAATTAAAATGTCGTCTCCATGTTCGTCTTCTGTCTTTGGCAGCTCGACAGAAACAGAAGCGACGCGCGACACAAAGAGAAAATGACGTCTGATCCTCCGTCACACAGAAACAAGAGGTACAATCTCTAGAAACCTCTGACAGAGGAATTTACATCTGATGTTAAAATACACTTTGTATTGTTCAGCTGTTGTTTTGTTGCTCTCATTCTTATGTTTGTGATATCTGCTGCTCTGTCCTCTGGTGTCTCCTCACAGGTGTCTGGTGGACGGAGCTGCTGGACGTCCTGCACACCTCAACAGTCTCTTCTGGTGGTTTTGGCTCTGCATTTTAAAACCTCTGCCAAGGAGGACTGTGCTTTCAGTGGCCATAGCTTTAGCTTCAGTCTTATAGAATAATATTTGGTGTATATAGCCAAGAAACTATATATTTAAAGGTTCCTCTGATAAAAGATGTTGGTTGTAAAAATGTTTTTGAGGCTTTAACAAAATGTACGACTTACTGTTCACTTCAACAAATTCAACATTTTCCTTCTGTAGCATGAAGAGTATTCATCTTAAATTAACAAACCAGACAATGAAATGAACCTTTTAACCATTTCTACCTCGAGCTGTTTGTTACTGAAGTTATTTATAAGATTAAGAATTCCGTTAAGAACCATTTTGGTAGAAAAGCTCACTGTTGACTGTGATGGAAAATGTGTTTTATGTATTTCAAACTGCTCAGTCTTTGTCCTACACTGTGTTGCTTGGTTAAAGGTGCATTTTGTAGTTTTTGTGAATAAATCAGAATCAAAAAAAGAGAGAGAGAGAGCTTTATTTGTTTTTATTACAATGGTACAATCGATGATCACCATTATTCTGTTTTTCTAAGAAGACCCGGGGACATTTCCAGCCGATTGAAGCCTTTTCGAAGCCAAACATGATGTTTTTTCTTCAACCATGTGTTTTTTTGTGCCCAAAGCTAAGCAGAGTATTCTGATGAGAGAGGAATAGAAAACTGAAGTTAAACATGCGTCAAACATCATCATACGGAAAAGTTCAGTTTGGACTTTTTTTTGTGGTTGTGCAGAAACGTTGAGTTCTTACCATTTCTAGGTTGACATTCTAATCCATCCTGCATCTCTTCCTGGACGTGCCGTTTCCCTTTATTTCCTGACAAACGAAAACATGGATGTCAGAGTCTTAGTAATCCGGGGAATAATCATTGATTAACGACTTTTCAATTTGATGACTAACAGGATGTGGTGAGAAGCAACTGTTTGCAAACAAGTTCAGGTCAGACTGTATTTACTTTGTTTGCGGTACCCGTAACACACAGTCAACAGGAGGACGACGAGGAAGGCAATGGCGAATAAGCCAAGGAAGAGGATGCCGTAGTCGACAGTGGACACTTCATCCATCAAATCATGATGTTTGTGGTGTTTAGGAGCAACTGGAAGACAAATGCACACTGTATTTAGAACATCTGCACAAAAACATTTAGTTTATTATGTTTTATGTTACTTTAAACTTCTCCCGATTGGGGTTGGTGTTCCCCACGGTTCTGTCCTGGGCCCAGTGCAGTTAATTTGTGGATTTTATTAAAGTTTAATGTTACCTGAATTCATCACGGTCAGCTCCCCAGCTGCTTCCCTGTTACAGAAGTATCTTCCAGCGTCAGAGACAGCAGCTCTGACAATAAGAAGTGATTTATTTGCCAGTAAACTGTATCGTCCGTCCAGGTCCTGGATGTGTTTCTTTCCTTTGTCACCATCAGCTGTCAGTATGTCAACTTTGCTTCCATTTGTCTCTCTGCTCCACATCACGTTTCCCTCCACAGACGGAGGACAGCTGAGAATGATGGACATGTTCTGATCGAAGGGTTTTTGGCATTCTTCTGTAAAAGAAACACAGTTTTGAATAAATACGCACAAATGTTCAGAATATAGTGAATCTGTCTGCATTAAAACACAGCTGAGACCAAACCACTGAACTGTTGCTTCTTTTACATTATGGCAACAGACTGGCTAACTCGTTTTTGTCTGTTTCTGTAAATATAACATTTAAAGATATATACTGATGGGCCGACCTGTCTGACGTTTCTGATGTGCTTATAATATATAATGTGTTCAGGTAATGTGTAATCTAGTGCCCCCTTGTGTATAAAAATTATTTAATACACCAGGGGAGGGTCGAGGCTGCCCACTGAACTCATTTCCATACAGAGGTCAGTTTTGGTGATTGGCTGTTGGTTTTGCACATATTGAATCATTAAGTCCCAACATTGTGCAAAACGGTCTTTGACAGAAAAACTGCTGATTTTGCTCTTATTAAAGCGAAAGTGGTCAGAAAAAGAAAAATGTGGTTATAAACAAGAGACTTCTTATATAAATGATGATGTACACAAAACATGTGACTTAAACTGAGCTGAGCCATTAGATACGTGAAGCGATGACTGTAGACTTTAACCTTCCTCATGAAACTCATGAATATGAACATGAATATCAGAGATATCAGTATTCAGCCCAGTCTCCAGGGCATAATGTTTTTTAAATCACAGATCTATCCAGGGTTGACATTTACACCATCATGTTCACATTACAGGATTATTAGCCCCTTCTGAACGCGGTGTCATTATTACAGCCAACAAAGCCGCCGAACGGACGACCTTACACCTGTAGACATAATGGGAAGTCAGACCATCTGCACGTGTGATTGTGGCGACCGAAACAGGTATTTTAGGTCAAACCATGATATGTTCCTAACAATAACCAAGTGGTGTTAGTGCTTAAACTTAACCAGAGCATCAGAACAACACTGTGAAAAGAGAGAAAAAGAAAATTAAACCAAAATAAACATAAAATGTTTAACTTGTTGCTGTCATCTTCTTTCAAACGCTGCTTGACTGGAGTGTTTGCTCCATCTACCATTGATCTCAATGAACCATCTGCTGATATTCACATAACTGGAGTGGATGAATTCATATTTTCTTCTACCATTTGTTTTTCTTTTATACGTGGTTCAAACTTGCACTGCATTTCGATAGAAACTCTGCAACTGACTTAAAAGAATAAATGCAATTTGTCATTTATGTTCTTGCAACATTTAGAGAGGAGAAACAGTTTTGAATGCCAGAGAGGAAACAGGAAGCAAAAGGACTTTGTGGAAGTTTGATGTTACCTGGTTGGATAGCGGGAAGTTGCAGCGCTGACTCTCTGTAACATAAGAATCTGTCTGGGTCTGCAAGAACTCGTTGAATGTTTTGTTTGTCTGCAAGTCGAGGATGATGGAACACTGGAGGGCGAGGAGTGGACGCTGGAGAGTTAGGGTTGGATGCTGGAGGGTTAGGACTGGATGTTGTAGGGTCGGGCGCTGGAGGGTTAGGGCTGGACGCTGGAAGGCCAAAGATAAGCTCCAGAAGTTCAGGGTCGATTTCTAGATGGTGACGTTTGGATGCTGGACGGCGAGAGTTGGACACTTGAGGGCGAGGTTTGATTTCTGGAAGCCGAGAGTTGGACACTGGAGGTGGAGGTTTGAATTCTGGACGGCGAGGGATGGACGCTGGAGGGCGAAAGTTAAATTCTGGAGAACGAGAGTTGTACACTGGAGGGCGAAAGTTGAATTCTGGAAGGCGAAGTTTGAATTCTAGAAGGCGAGAGTTGGACACTGGAGGGCGAGGTTTGATTTCTGGAAGCCAACCGTTGAACGCTGGAGGGGGAGGTTTATATTGTGGAAGGCGAGGGATGGACACTGGAGGGCGAAAGTTAAATTCTTGAGGGCGAGGGTTGTACACTGGAGGGCGATAATTGAATTGTGGAAGGCGAGGATTGATTTCTGGAAGCCGACTGTTGGACACTGGAGGGGGAGGTTTATATTGTGGAAGGCGAGGGATGGACACTGGAGGGCGAAAGTTAAATTCTTGAGGGCGAGGGTTGTACACTGGAGGGCGATAATTGAATTGTGGAAGGCGAGGATTGATTTCTGGAAGACGAGGGACGTACACTGGAGGCGGAGGTTTGAACACCGGAAGGCGAACACGAGGCATGGAGAAGGAGCCCCTCCCGCTCATTACTGTAAAAGAAAAACACTTTTTAATAAATGTACATGAATTCTAAAAAAGTATTCTTCATTGTGATTGACTCTGAGATCTGACAGATTTACATTCACTCATCAAAGAAAACGAGTGCAGCCGTCATTAAAGGGGCACTTTGTTCTCTATGAGAATGATGCTCTCTCCTAAACATTTCATCACATTAAAAAAAAATTACTGAACTTTGACCCCCGACTATTCTGTCATGTGGTTGTCCACAGGCTCTCCAACTGTCCAGAGGTAGAAATGTATTTATGTCTGATTGAAAGTCAATAATTAATACAGACATAAAAAGCACATATTTTTGACAGGGAGCTGATCCTTGTTTAGAAATGATGGTTCTGTCCAGGTTTCAGTGCCTCGTCCAGAATCGCCCTCAGAGCGATAATGTGAGCTGCTCAGACTTATGCAGTAACTATTGTTCCAAATTGGTACTCTTGTATTCGTATTAAGTAATTGTTACATTTATTTTGAGAATAATATGTCACATTTAGTAAATGTAGCACGTTTGTCTTAAAAGATAATGTATTCCAGTCACGTCTACTTCATTTCGTTTGTAGTTTGGCTCGAGGTGACTATTGAACTCAGGATTCGAATTAAGTCGACTCAATTCTTATATGCGATGGTACAAAACTTAGTTATTTTTTTCTCACATCAACTTAAATCATTCAAATATCCTATATTTAAAAGATTTCCCAGTATTGAAATGTACACAATATTTTTAAAACATGTTAGTTTAAATTGTGCAATGAGGAACATTTCCAGCATGTTTTCACAGTAATTTGGACAATATCCATCTGTGAACATGGCGTTCACAGGTATTTTATGCCAAACCACGATGTTTTCCGAACCCTAACAAGGTTGTTTTTGGGATGTGCACAGTATTGTGACGAGAGAAATTTTGTTAAGACATGTTAATTTTTTACTTATTTGTTGCTTTGCATAAATCTATGTATCCAACATGTATTCTGGTGATTGGGTTGCTCCTACAGCTGTATGTTAAATTGAAGAATTTGCTGAAAAGACAAAGAAACCACACCGAATTCTCTCAGTTTTCAAATCTGGTCTAAATTAGAGCGTCTAATCAAGATATTCAAACTATTCTGAACCAGTGGTGAAATGCTCACTGTGTTACATGGAATACAATACACTGAAAAAATCTGAAAACACAGAAATGTGTTTGACCTGATGAGAAGCATCACTCAGAATTATTGATCATCTTTTAAATGTTCTTACCTGCAGTGACATTAAAGCCCAGGATCAAGACCAACAGGCAGCTGCTGATGTCCACCCTCATGATTCACGACTGACTGAACACCTGAACACCCGAGCACTAACCTGTCACCCGGTTTTATTCAGAGCAGAGAACAGGAACTGCTGTGAAATGGAAAACCAACGGTCTCACTTTTTTTTGTTTTTTGGGGTTTTTTTGTGGTTAACGGCCACTGTGGCTTCCTGTTATACAAACATCATAGTATGAAGCCATTATGTCCAGTTGTTAGAAGGAAAGAGAAGTTAAGCAATCTTCTGATTTTAAGATTCAGAATGAAGACTAAAAACAAAACCACATTTTGAGGAAACAAAGTTTCAGCTGCCTGGGGAGCAAAGCACACAGATAATTACATCACACTCTCATGATGGTGATAGTGGAAACATGCAGCGAGGTGTTGTAGCTGAAAACAGGATGGGGTTTTTTAACAAAGCCACAGGAAACACAGGTTCTGCTGATGCTCAGTTTGCCATGTAAGGGCTCTCTTGTGCTGTTCACATTATGGTGGTAAGATTAGAGAAGTGCCTTTTGGAATACTACGTGGGTAATACAAATAAAATGTGACAAAGAAAACAGAGTGAATAAATGATGATGTGCATGAAAGATGTGACTGAAACGTCTCGTCACTTTTGGCTTGTTGCTTTGTTTTGTGTCTTAGTCTGTGGGCCACCAGGTAAGTTAGGTCTCCAAGCTAACATCAGTGTTGTTATTAAGGAGATATGAAGACATAAAACATGCATTTTAAATAAATGAGATACAGTTTAAAATAACACAATGAAAACTTTTATGTAAGCTTCTTGATGCAGAGGTTTCTAGCTGGAAGTCAAACATTTCGATTGGCGAAGACGCAGTTAGGAAAAGGTAACTACAGCATAAATGTCCTGATGTCACGCAAAGATTATCTCACCATGCTTAGCAGTGGTGCTAATAATGGGATTGTGTCTTGTAGTTTCCTCAGTAAACACACTGCACTCTTTGGCACTTGCTGTCCTCCCCGAGTTTCAGCTTCTGCTCTTCTTTGATTACACTTTGCTGCCACAGTGTCTCTGGGTGAGAGAGAGCCGACAGGCTGAATGGAAAACAAGTTGTTCAAACCAGGCTTGTATGGAGAGGCGACCCTCCCTGCAAACACTCTACCTGTCCGCTGTCTCTAGTCCAGGAGTCGGTGTGTTTTAAGGAGAAAGTCCAGCTGGCAATCCGCTCACCGCTGCCAAGTTTCTCTTTTGAAGTGGATGACGGGAAAACAAATGTCGATTTGAATCTTTAGATACAGAAAGGTCAAATATGCGACATTCTCACTAGTTTTTTTACTTCTTGGTTTGCCAGACAAAATACAAAACTGACTTATTTAATAAATGATAATGTGCATGAAACATGTGACTAAAACAACTCTTCACTTTCTGAGAAAAGCTGAAAACATCAGATGTGTGCGGAGGGAGGGAGGAACAGCAATCAGCTTTTTGACTGGGCGACAGCAACTCATTGTACCCCCGTCTTCTTCAGTGGTATGATGGCACCTGAAAATGTGGTTAAAACGTGGGTGTAAATCTGCAGACTGTGTCTTTGAACGCCGACAGAAGCTGAAAGAAACTTCTCAGTGTCAGGCGGTACCTGTTGATCTCTCCGGCTGACGTCAAGCTGAATTAGGTTTAGTTTGTTGGTTTGAACTTGGTCTTAACACAGTTTTTGGTTTCAACTGGGACTTTCTGCTAATTTCCCCCAAACTGTTTCAGTCATCAACCGCTGACCATCTAGGTTAAATTAAAAGTTCAGACCTCTCAGAGACAAACCTCAAAATAAACCAGAAAGAAGAAGGTAATATCTAGTAATCATTTGACAACTTGTACACCTCATATTGATCCCCTTGTTTCTACTATCCTGACCTCAGCCACAAACTTTAGTGTCTGTGCTTCAACGCCTCGTCCATGAGGCTTCAGTTGATGTGATAATGAAGGATTTTCTAAATTAAAAAATACAGATGTGTTGTTTTCTGATGATTCTGCAGACTTGTGGCACTTTGCAGTAGTTTTTTTTTCCTAATCACACTTTGATGTTAGCTCAACCCTGCCTGACACAGCCGGTGGTTAGAACATCCCCCACTTCTGTTTATGGGAACTAAAACTTAGTGTTGTGGGTGTGGAGGGTGATTAACGTCACTATCTTGATTTATGAGCTCTGTCACATCTCCTTATTTGGATCAAATCTGCTGACGGCAAGACAAAAGCATCAAAATAAAAACCAACAAACAAGATGATCAGAAGAGATCCAAGAAAACTACTGACAGACTTCCACTAAACTTGGATCCAGGAAACGTTCTCTCACTTTCTTTAACGTTGTCTGACAAGTCATCTCATAAGTCATTTCACTATGGACCAAATATGGTACAGTATATCAAGACGAGCCCCGACACAACCTAAGGAGTCATCAGTGATCATTAACCACAAAAGGACTAAAGAAAGCCAGTGTGGGTTTTATGTCTCCCAGCGTCTGAGTTCCTCTTTTCAGCTCTGAATAAAAATACGATCCCTGTTAGCTTTCAAGTATTCAGTCACTTCAGTCAGTGTGAGGATGATGGCCAACATCTGCAGCTGCCTGTTAGCCTTGTTTGTTCTGTGCTGCGCTGTCGCTGCAGGTAAGATCTTTTTAACACTGATCAGTAATCCTGAGCAATGCTGTTTCTCATTCCTGTATTTTCTTTTCTTATTTTTTATTCAGTGTTGTTTGAACCCTCACTATGCTGAGATACACACAAGTTCAGACTTTAATGTCCAAACTCTGATATTTATCTCAGAATTATTACTTTTGTCCTGCGAATACAGAAAACGTGTTTCACGCGTGGCCCAAATCCTCTTTCATATCCACATCACCAGTTTGTTAGCAGTATCAGCACAGACGAACCTGTTGAACGTCTTCTCTCTCTACTCTGTTTTATACTCGTTGTGTGGAAACAACTTAACACCAGTTTCATATCCAGGTTGTTTTGGTGAAAACGTCTGTCCACCGTGAAACTGACCAAAGAGCTGCAGATTGTTGTTGTGATAGAGGAGGTGAACCTGCCCTCCAGACGGAGGTTTTTCAGAGGCACACTTCAAACTGATGTTCATGAGAACTCTCTGTCATTTCAGTATATTATGGTCCAACAATCACTACAAATGTGCTGATGTCTCTGTAGCTAATTAGCTAGCTGTCTAATGTTACTGCTGATACTTTGCATGGCAGTCCCACATTTTCACCCACTGTCCCATCCATAAATAACTCTGGATCAGACATCACAAAATATGACTGATCGGAGAGTTGCTGACAAAAATGCTACTTTTCATGAGATGTTTGTTTATTGATTGAAAACTCTGTTTCTTTTACAGACATAAGGTACAGAATTATCAGGGAGAAGCAGTCCATCATTCTCAGCTGTCCTCCGTCTGTGGAGGGAAACGTGACCTGGAGCAGAGAGACAAATGGAAGCAAAGTTGACATACTGTCAGCTGATGGTGACGAAGGAAAGAAACACATCCATGACCTGGACAGACGATACAGTTTACTGCCAAATAAATCACTTGTCATTCTCAGAGTCGCTGTCTCCGACGCTGGAAAATACTTCTGTAACAATGAGCCAGCTGTGCAGCTGAGTGTGCTCGACTATGGTAACATCAAACTTTAATAAAGTCCACAAACAAACTGCAACCAATCCAAACAGGTTAGGAAAGACAGCAGACTATGATTGGTCGGGGACCAACATGCAGTCTGTCATGACTGATCTGACACACGGACCATCTTCAATTATAGAAATATCCCATTTTATTAATACCGTGATTTATTTGTCTTCCAGTTGCTCTGAACCACCAGAAACCAGCTCGTGGTTGGATGTTTGGAAGATCCACCCTCCCCCTCCTCATTACCTTCATCATCATCAACATCATCCTCCTCGTCCTCTTCGTGTCCACTGAGAGGTGCAGGTTCAACAGACCAGGTAAATAAAGCCTATAGTCATCAAACTATAATGTCTTTAATAACGGATTGTTCTCTGGATTACTAAAACTCTGATGTTCATGTTGTCGTTTGGCAGTGAATGAAGGCAAACAGCACGTGTATGAAGAGATATGGGATGATCTGAATCTTCAGCCTACACGAGGTAAGAAACGCTCAACCTGAACTTTTCTTCATGTTGATACCTGACGCTTGGTTTAGTTCAGTTTTCTATTCCCCCCTCGTCAGAATGCAGTTGCTTATGGTCTCATCTGGTTCAGTCACACAAAAAAACACTTGGTTAGGTGGAGAAAACAGGGTTCGGCTTCAAGAAGCCTGCATGAATTGGTCCCCACAAAAAACGTTGTAAATGTTCCCAGGTCTCCCTAAAAAAACCACCATAAAAAACACTCATGATTGTCCACATTCCCATGATGAATACCCAGTTTTGTCGCCACAAATATGGCCAGAGATGTCCTCAGGTCTCCTTAAAAACACCCAGGTTTGTCACCACAAACACAGAGATTATCCACCTTTCTGTAAAAAACAGCTGGTTTTGTCGCCAAACAAAAGGCTGGAAATGTTCCCACAGAATCGAGCATCTATGCAGCAATGACTACGATGTTTCCCAAAGCCAATTTCAAATCCAAGCACAGACGGTCCTTTTTTCTTGCTCAAAATGAGAGTAGTTTTGTCTTCATGAATGTTTCATATCTTCATATACAATCATTACTTTTATTTTGGCGGGTGGAGCTTACTCCATGGTGTTCTTTGCAGGTAAATAATGAGACGGGAGAATGTTTCTATCTTTTTTTCCTCCTGATGTTTAGTGGTGGTCAATTTGTGATTTTTTCTCAATCGACAGGTACACCACGGCCCAACGACTCCGCGTATGTTTGACTGGAGAAAACCAAAAAACACCCTGACATCACTCATTACCAATAATGTTAGCTAGTTAGCAGCCTGTTAGCTAAGCTAGCACACTGTCATACAGCCTCTCCGAAATCTTCATGTTTTTTAACGCACTCGAGGCAAATTCCAGACCAAAACATTACGTCAGCGAGTTTCACAGGCACATCGGATATCACAGCGATTCCCGCAGGAGTGAAGGGACCTCCGGGGGACTCGCCTCCGAAACACAACGAGGCGCGAATCACGTCAAAACTCAGTTTATACTATTGTCATTCAAAATGTCATGGTGCTCTGATTCTGGTGTTTTTAAGTTATTTTGATGCCTTCTTCTGTTCCAGAACTGTGACTGCTGATTAAAGAAGACAAAATGTTTATCCTGTGTGACTGTTTTTCTTTTCATAAGAGGTGTTTTAATATCTTGTATTGAAGTTTAAAACTTTCTTATCTTGACAGCCTTAAAGGTGCATTATGTCGTTTTGGATTTACCAAATGAATAAGGGAAAAATCTGTTTCAGTCCTCAGAGTGTAATGTGGTCCCCAGAAAGCTGTGTGGCGCTAGAGAGGTGGCTAAACTCACAACACTTCCTGCAATTGTGAATAATATAAAAACAAATTGTGTAGATGACAGTTTGTCAAATCAATGAATGTCTTCCCCAAAACTACAGAGTGCACCTTTAATGTGATGGGAAGTTTGTAAAATACCAAAATGAGGAACTGAATTTGATGTATTTGGATAAACTGTTTTTTCAGTATTTTCTGTATTAAAATAACAAATTCAGAGGAATCTGACGAGTCTGTTCTTGAGAAGATTACTCTTTTTTTTCTTTTGCATGATGACACACTTCACACCTACCGCCTCCACTCTACCCAGTTCCCACACTCACAACAACATCCTTCTCTTTTTGTTAGTTTGCTGCATAATTTCTGAATAAAGTAAATTAATTAGATTGAGTTGTCATTTGATGAAAGATTGTTTATTCAGTTTGTACAAAAGCAATGAATTTCTTCCCCAAAAACTACAGAGTGCACCTTTAATGTGATGTGAAGTTTGTAAAATATCAAAATGAGGAACTGGATTTGATTAATTTCGATAAACTGTTTTTTCAGTATTTTCAGTGTTTTCTGTTATTAAAATAACAAAATAACAAATTCAGAGGAATCTGACGAGTCTGTTCTTGAGAAGTTTACTTTTTTTTTTCTTTTGCATGATGACACACTTCACACCTACCGCCTCCACTCTACCCAGTTCCCACACTCACAACAAAAACCTTCTCTTTTTGTTAGTTTGCTGCATAATTTCTGAATAAAGTAAATTAATTAGATTGAGTTGTCATTTGATGAAAGATTGTTTATTCAGTTTGTACAAAAGCAATGAATTTCTTCCCCAAAAACTACAGAGTGCACCTTTAATGTGATGTGAAGTTTGTAAAATACCAAATTGAGGAACTGGATTTGTTGAATTTGGACAAGCTGTTAAATTAGAACCACAAATAACACAAGAGTTAGTTGATATTGGTTCAAGCAGCTTACGTATTTTCTGGTGGTCACAACAAACTGATCAGCGTCACTGTGTTTGTGCAGATTCAGTATTTTCTATTATTGAAATAAGAAAAAATATGCTGTTGTCGTGAAACTTCATTGCAGGTGAAGTTAACGTGTGCAGACTCTTTTTCCTGATTTTGTCGACCTTCGTTCTTCTTCGACGCACCTGTCGGCCTCAAGAGTGCAAAAGCTGCACAAAGTCAGAAGAATCGGACGAGTCTGGAATTTCACTCTTTTTTTTCTTTGCATGATTACACACTTCACATCTACCACCTCGACCCAGTTCCCACACTCACAGCAACATCCTTCGGTTTTTGTTAGTTTTGCTGCATCATTTCTCAATAAAATAAATGTGTGAGATTGAGTTGTCATTTGATGAAAGCTTGTTTCATCAGTTCGTTCATAATCTATAAATTTCCTCTCAAAAACAAGAGTGTACCTTTAACGTGATGGAAAGTTTGTAAAATACTAAAATGAGGAACTGGATTTGATGAATTTGGACAAACTTTTATGCAGAGTCAGTATTTTCTGTTACTAAAATAACAAATTAAGAGGAATTGGACGAGTCTGTTCTTGAGAAGTTCACACTTTTCTTTTGAATGATGTCACACTTCACACCTTCCGTCTCCAGCAGTGCCCACAGCTCTCAGTGTGAAGCTAAATATGGTCTGTTAATGATGACAGCGAGTACAAATCACAGAAACAGAGAAAGAGTGATATTATTTTGAATATTTTGACGTGTATACAAGACGAACATCCCAACGAGAAGCAAGTAAAAGATCTGAGAGCTGTGAGAATGTCAACGTGTAGAATGCAAAACTGTTGAACTTCTGAAGACACATTAAAGCTGCAGTTTTGTCTCCTCCCAGTGGCAGAAAGGGTTCTCTACAATAAACTCCACAAAGCTCCTGCAGAAGCTCCTGTCTTCAGTTCTAGATTTCTCTACAACTCAATGTAGGTGATCACAGAAAGTCGCGTGAATTTGATCTTAACTTCTTCTGAGTGATTGTGATTGAGACCAGCTGGTGACTTTTCTGGGCCACAAACACTACAATGGGAGAGTCTAAGTGGCTCAGCATTGATCTGAAAGAGCTCATTATTGATTTGACCAAGTCAGGAGAGACACTTGGAGCCATTTTGAAGAAGCTGCAGGTCCAAAGATCAAGTATGAAGGTCGTGGTGTTATGACCCTAGAGGCCATAAATGTTTCAATAATCCTCTGTTACCTGCGTGTCTGAGTGGTTGCAGGTGTGTCAGAATGAGAATGATTGCAGGTTGCCCCGGGGAGCTGATTGGCTGATGCCTTGGAGCCAGAGGTTTATAGTCCGGCTCCTCCCAGTTCCTGGAGGCTCTCCTCTGCTGTCCCAGACAACCAACATGTGTGATTGTGGACAAACTATGTTTGTCAGTAAAACGATGTAAAAATGCTTGGCTGCTGGTGGTGCTTGGGGGACGGGAAGAGGGGAGTCTCATTTTCATGTTGCGCCAGGGTTTCCCCGAGGCCCTGGTCATAACACATGGCACCATGAGGAATTCCTCTTTTCCACTGGTCTAAAATCCCACTAAGATCAGGCTTATGTCTTCAATGGGAAACTGTAGACTCAGCATAAACCTGATGTATTTCCCGCCTCAGAGAGTAATGTCACATTATTACCATCCTGCATCAATGAGGACATAAAGGAGTTTAGGGTGCGCTCTGTTGTGGTTTTCTCTTCTGTTACAACTGCTTCTGGTAAATTCAGGATGTGACGTCAGTGACGTACAACGTAATGCTTCACATGAAAGTCCCAGCTGGGCGGTCTTTACCTGAGTTTAAGAAACCCGTGTGGACCCGTCATTCCTGCAAGTATTGAGTGGATTAATGAACATACTTTACAGAAGGTCGACATCTTTATATCTTAAATCTTACATTTCTTTACCGTCTCATGTAATAATCGTATATTTTGAGATGCTGGATTTTTGGTTTTCGTCCTTATCATCAAAACTAAAACAAAAGTATTTTTAACAAAAATATTTCACATTGTGAGAAATGAATCTAGAATATATGAAGGCTGACTCGTTGTTGTTTGGTATCAGTCCTACGATGGCCGTGTCATCATGGTGTTGGTGGGGTGGATGGGGGAGCAGTCCTGGGTGAAGAGCGAGTAGAGGAGTGGGCTGAGGACACACCCCTGTGGTGTGCCAGTGTTCAGGATGAGGGTGGATGATGTGCGGCCTCCCATCCTGACGTTTTGTGGTCTGTTGCTGAGGTAGTCCAGTATCCCGGTGCACAGTGAACTGTCTAAACCCAGGCAGTGAAGTGAGTCTGATTAAAGTTCAGTATCTGACTTCTCTGATTCAAGGTGTCGTCTGTGGAGGTTGAGCTAATAATACCAGTACAGCTTAGTGTTCAATGATGGCACAAACATGTTTGACACACAGAGGTCACACCACAACACTGTGGGGGCGATAGCTTCTATCATATACAGCATATCTCTGTTGTACATGGTGTGCTGCAGCTCTTTCCCACACAACTGAGAGGTTCACTTCCTCTTTTCTGTGTTACCAGCTGAGTGTTTGGCAGCAGAATGAGTCTGGACTCCCGTCGCCGCTCGAGACGACAGCCTCAGCTATTCGAAACGTCTACACGCTCACATGTTGGGAACTTGGCCACACGCAAAGTAAAAGAATAAAATGACAGTTTGTTTCTTCAAAAGCAATTCAACTTCTTCCCCAAAAACTACAGAATGCACCGTTAATGTGTAGTTTGTAAAGATATTGAAATGAGGAACTGAGTTTGATGACTTTGAACAAACAGTTAAACCACAAATGACACGAGAGTTAGCTGGTATCAGTTCCAGCGCTCTATCTTTTTTTATCATTACTGGTGAGAACATGATGTCACTCTTCAAACCTATTGTCTCCACCCTGCCCAGTGCCCACACCCACATCCACATCCTTCCTTTTTCTGCTGCATCATTTATAAAAAAAGTCACTTGACTTCTCGGTGTGTCTCTTCTTGTTTTCGTGACCTTTGACAGTCGATGGTACCACTTTACTTTCCTTCATGAACAGTGTGAAGATGTGTTTGGTCACACTGGTGGGCAGATGGGTTTGTGGGTAACGTGATCTCTTGCCAGGCTTCAGGCTGTTGTCGTTCAGCCAATCAGGTTCCGATGAAAAGGTTAGCATAGCTTCTTTAGCATCAGTTCTATCAGAACTGGAGGGTTTATTTCACTGAAAGAAGAGCAGCGAGCAACACTGATGGAAACATGTCTTCACTCTTCTCTCAACTGACTCTAGGAAGGGTTGGATTCACCAGCTGACTCCGCTGGTGGTGACGCCCTCCTGCTGTTGATCTGATTGGCTGAAGTGTGATAGACATGATGGTTCGTCCAATTGCCTGAGAAGTATTTTTTGAAAATGGCTGCCCTTTCCAACATCCCAGTCTCCAGGAGTTAATGTTGGCAGTTAACGTTTCTGCAAACCACAGATATGTCCAATGTTGACATTCATACCAAACATGTCGTATCAGGTTCATATTATATGTTTATCAGACTTTTGCATCAGGAGGTGGAGGTGTGGGTGGTGTTGTTACAGTCAACAAGGCTGCACGTGGGCGAGATTTCCAGCTGACCAAAGATGACTGATTTTCACAGGATGGCGGACGATCTCCAGTCATTTCTGTGGCGACAAGAACTGCTGGAAATCTCCCCACAGAGTGGAACGACAGTCTTATTGGCCTTTACTAACGACACCACCGTCTTCTCCACATCCTGATGTGACAGACAGCTGAATGTGAAATGACATGTTTGGTACAGATGTCAACCTCGAGTCTCACCACTGGAGACAATCCAACTGTTTTTGTTGTGACCGAAACCGACTATTCTTCCATGAAGTTGAACCGTCTCCATTAGGGATTTCTGCGACCAAATCAGTGTTGATGTTTTACCAACCCTAACCAGAGCATGAACCCAGCTTTCAACCTAAACAACGGTAAAGTTGAAATGTTTAGTTTGAACTTTTGATGATTGGTCAGGTTTCTTTGTCTAATTATGTATTAGCAGCTTCTGTTTGGTGTGTACCTGATGATGAACAGACAGCCATCACTGGATTACCTTTAAACTGAAGAAATATATATGGTGGCCACTTTATTCGGTACACCTGTGACCTATAAAGGCTCTCAACCCAATCACCAGAACCCACAGACATGTTAAACATTTACGTTTCTTCATGTTTCTTTGCTGTGGCGTCACTTTGCTCGTGTTCTGGTGCCGATCGGACACAATAAGCGTCAACTTTCTCTCCGACTCTGCAGCCCTCACCCAGCTCGTACACCACCACCGTCCTTACGTCCACTTCCTGACATGAAAGTCAGCTCATGTCCAAGCGTGTGAAAGTGACATGACAAGTATCATACAACCGTCAGTTCAGTATAGATGAGACAAACAAATCTGAACATGTGTAGTTTGCAGGAACATACATTTCCAGCTGTTTTTCCTCTGTCACTGTATTTATCTTTAAAACACAGCAGGCATCATGAAGTTCGACGGGCACGTGACTCCAAACAAGCCTCAGTTGTTCCTCCATGAGGCCTGAGCACACACATACTTGCAGAATACACAAATCAGTTATCTCTTGAATGTTTTCCTGACTGTGGTGCATTAAAAACACATATTTCAATCACTCTCCATCTCTCGAGACAGTTCCTTGAGCTGCTTCAGTATCAGATGATGCAATCATTTACTTATATAAACACATACAAGTCGATGAAAACTTAATCTTTCTCTGGAATCTGTGATAAATGTCTGACATCTGATGTAACTGCGTTACTGACGAATAGGAAGCATTGGTGTTCATTAGTCAAACAAAGACAGACACAGATAAAGACTCTGTGGCTTTGTGCTGTTATAGGAACATGTGTGAACACCCAGACAGCTGAGTTCCTGTTCTTAGCACAGATGGAAACTGTGGTCAGTTCAGTCGCTTCAGTCTGAGAGAAGATGAGGTTGAATATCTGCAGCTGCCTCCTGGTCTTTGTTCTGGGATGTAAAGTCACTGCAGGTAAGAACTTTTTATTAGATTCTGTTGGGTGTCGTCTGTCGTCAGCGTCGTTCAGAGTTGAAGTTTCATCGAGTTTGTGGTTCAACATCGACGTGAAGTTCACAAGAAGTCTGACAGCTCGTAGTCAAAGTGTCATAAAGTGGTTAACGTTACTTCAGGAAGTGCGTTAGAAGCTAGTCGCGATGTATTTACATTAATTAAGAGCAGAACTAAAGCTTTAACTGTTCTCTAAACGTCTGACCTTCATCTGATCAGATATCTGATTGTTGCTTTTTTGCGGATAAAGAACCGAATCAGTCAATCGATCTTTATTTGTACAACAGCACCAACTCACAACAGAAGTCATGACACGTTACAAACTGAGCAGGTTCAGAACAAACTCCTGGATTCATTTATTCACACAGACCCAACATTTCCCTCATGAGCATGAGGATCCAACAGCAGCGTGAATAAAACTGACTCGTAACAGGAAGAAAACCTCGAGCACAACCGGACTCAATGCTGGGTGGTCCGTCTATGTGTCTCGATCAAATCTGGTCCAGTTTCTGTCAGAATGCCACCAGACACACAACATAACAAGAACTCATTTAGCTGCCAAAGTAAAAGTTGGATGAACTTTTGTTTACACTCATGAAAACTAAATGTGTTTAGATCGATGTTTTAGACGATTGTGGCTGAAACCTCGTCTGCGTGTTCAGATTGAAGGTGGTTTTCACTCAAGGTCATGTTCAATAAGTACTCTGATGTTAAATCACTTTTGAGTTTCTTGCAGTATTAAGATGCAGACAGATGTGTATGTTATTGTAAAAGTGTAAATTATTTCTTTTCATTTGCAGCAATAAAACATGAAGTAGTGGAGGAGAAGCAGTCAGTCACTCTGCCTTGTCCTCACTCTGTGAAGGGTGAAGTGACGTGGAGCAGAAAGACGAACAGACACAGAGTTGACATTCTTACAACTGGTGTGGATGTAGAAAAGAAACACATTCCTGATCCTGGCAAACGATACCATTTACAGTCAGATTCTTTTAAATCACTTCACATTCGCAGAGTTAACATGTCAGACTCTGGAACATACTTGTGTAATAATGCAGCAGCTGTGGAGCTGACGGTGATCCCATCAGGTAACATCACACTTTGTTTCTCTTCTTGTTTCAACATCATGTTTCTTAGCTAAATGTTTAACAACTATATATATATATTACAGAATATAATGTTATCATTATTCATAACTTGGACACTTTAGACTTAAATTCATGCCACAGTGGACTGGCAGCAGCAGGTGATTCACTCCTGATGCTGTAGTGGAGAAGCCTGTTGTTGCACCTCTGCATTCAGTGTTGTCCAACCGAGGGCGAGAAATGTAACTATAAATAGATAATTTTAAAAATTGACAGGACTGAATGATATCTTTTCGGTCTGGATCCATCTGAACTTAAAGAACCATCAGTTAGTTTGAGTCACACAGTTGATTATATTACTGGCTGCTAACTAATGGCATTTAAGAGACACTTTTCAGACGGTCTACTCTAATAACTCAGTCTTTGGCTACGTTCACACTGCAGGTCTTAATGCACAATTCCGATTTATTGCTCAAATCCGATTTTTTGTTTGGCTGTTCACATTACCTCTTTAAATGCGGCCTGTCTATGGATTGCTGTGTGAACAGCTTGCGCTCCTGAAGTGACCCGCATGCGCAGTTGATCATTGATGACATCACGCCACAGCGGTGTTTACGGAAGCGAACATGGCAACCGCAACCGGTAACGTGGGACCGTATGGCTTAATGCTAAAAACAGTGTGTGGCTGCAGCCGGCAAATTTGTGAGCAGGTGATATCACGAAGGAGGAAGAGGAGAAAGAAAATTGATATTTTAATGATGGCTCTATGCGGAGCAATAGTAGCATCATCCGTACAGAGGAGTATTTTGATGCGGCGTCGGAGCCAGGAGTGGTGGGATCGGGATGTGGCTGGTTACACCGAGCAGGATCACTGCTGTCCTCCATGTTTGTTTGGATTATGTTCGTGGCTCCCGCTCGCTCCCGCCTGTGGCACACTTTTTTTTCAATCAACTTTATTTGTCATTCATTTACAAAACAGTGCAGCGCGGGTCAGAATGACGTCAAAGTCGCATTAAATGCGACCTGGCTGTTCAGATTGCGGTCGCATTCAAAAAAATCCGATACGTATCCGATTCAGTACCACATTTAAATATGGCCTGAATCTGATTAGAAAATGTCAGATTAATTGCGACTTGTGCTGTTCACACTGTCAAAAGCAAATCAGATATGGGTCACATATGAGTGAAACAATCGGATTCAGGTCACTTGTAACTGCAGTGTGAACGTAGCCTTAGTTATTTATACAAGTTAGTAAATGTTAAATGAACGTATATTGGGCTTCAAATTAACTTAAAAAAACATAATTTTACCAGTGACGTACTGACAGATGATCTTTGAAGTTTGTTTTGATGTCCTTTTAGTTATAGTTATAGTTCTTGGTGTGGCCTGTCCGTTACTCTATAATTGTTTAAGTTGCTTTATCTTTAAAACTGCATCAAACTGTCTCAGCTTCTATCTTCTTCTCTGAAACCTAATCCAAGAACTTAAACATGGAGGACATTTAGAATATGTAAAGTAACAGGTCATGATCATTTTATGATGGTACGTTAAATGAATCTTGTTTTGTTTGCTGTGTACAGGAACAATCATACGTAATGCTACAGAGAAGACCATCATCACTCTGAACTGTCCTCATAATGTTGGAGGATCACATTTTCCAACATGGAGCAAAGACGGGAGTGAAGTACAAGAAAATGAACAGGTTCATGTTTCACATGTGAACAAGACGTTGACTTTAACATACGTTCAGCCTCGTGACTCTGGACTTTACTACTGTGATGGAAAACCTGCTGTGTACCTGACTGTGATGGAAGCTGAGACATCTGACAGAGGTGAGAGACAAGAAGTCAGAGAGGAACAAAGAAATATGAGTCAAATATTCATAATTTTAAAGAATATTTCACAATTTCAGGAAATTAGTTTTTTACTTTTTTTGCTGAGTTAGATAAGACGATTAATGTCACTTTCATACCTGTCTGTTAAATATGAAGCTCAGCTAGTCGCTGGTTATCTGAGCAGAACCAACAGTGTTCTCCTGTAGAACAACGTACCTGGTGTGAGCTCCTCTTTCTTATAATTACACCTGATCTGATAGTTGAGCTTTTAGCAGCGAGTCTCTGTGTGACCAGATGATTAGAGGTGCTGGTCAGTTGATTTGTTACCTTTGAACAGAGGAAGCTAACTGTTTTCCCCTGTTCCTAGTCTCTGTGCTAAGCTAAGCTAAGCTAAGCTAACAGGCCTCTGGGTGTAGCTTATTGGCTAGACCCAGGCTTTTTATAGTGTGTGAGTGTTTGATTTTATCTCTCTGTGGTGAAGATGTTTTAGTGTTTGTGGTATAAATGTCCTCTGAACACTGAACGTACCGAGGCTTCACCTAAAATAACTCAACACCAACAACTCAAACTGCAGCGAAACCAACAAGAAGACAAACAGCAGCAACAACTGCAGCATTAACACCAGCAGAGAACACTGAGACAACTACAGCAACCAGACAAACAGGCAAGAAGGGAAAGAACAACAACAGGAGGATAAAAACAGGTTTTTAGATTGATGAAATCTAAAAGAGCTCAAACACAAATAAAAACCAACAGCATGAAGACGTGAGGAGCAGTTATTCAAACAGACACAGATCTACAGTCAGTGCTGACATGTTTCTTTGACACTGTGATAAAGTTAAAGTTTGTGGTCTAATGAAGGAAGTCGAGCGCACGTCATGCTCTGAATGCCAGTTCAACTCAAGAGAACAAATGACCACAATAATGAAAGAAGTCTGTCTCAGACTAGACAACATCTTCATCAAGTCACTTAGAAACTATTTAATTACATTTATAACAACAATATTAAACAGAACCATCTGTGTAATGTTAAATCACCGGCTGTTTTCCTCAAAGACTGTTGTTGTTTGTGCGACTCCAGGGTGAATTTGAAAGGTGAAGACTCGATATATCCATTTAGATTTATACAAATTAAATATATGATCACTGTCATCGTGACTATAGTCTTAATTCAATTTGATTTAGAGGATTTAAACATATCTTTTACTCTCACTGAGATATCAGAAGTTGAGATTCAATCATAGACCTGAAACTGGAGTGAAGATCTAAGGTTTAGATTAGAACGTCATTTTAAGATATTTACTACAGAGTCATGGATAATCTCTTAGTGTCAGGTCATTTTAACACAAGAACTTTATGATCGACTGTTGACACGTTTAATTGCTATTATATCTAAACTCAATACAACTCAATGGTCCATAGTTACTGATCAGAACAATTAAAGGGTAATAGGAGATATTCTGAATTAAGATTTTTAGTGGTCATTAATGTATTACGGGTTTGTTTAATGTACATTTTTATAAGTTTAATGGGATTTACGTACTGAACTAAATCTTCTTTCTGCCCCACTCACAAGGAAAAAAGAAAACCACACCACCAACAACAGCTACGAAGCCGACTACGACTATGAAGCCGACTACGAAGTCGACTACGACTACGAAGCTGACTACGACTACGAAGCCGACTACGACTAAGAAGCCGACTACAAAGCCGACTACAATTACAGAGCTGACTAAACTGACTATTACTAACTACTACAACATCACCACCACAGGTAGGTGTACAATGATGATCTGAAGTTTTACCAAGTCTTACTGAGTTATTAATTCTTACTTTGTCTTCCAGTCGCTCCACCAGAACAAAAACCACCTCTCCCTTTGGTGATTGGTATCGTTGTCCCCTTGCTCCTCATCATCCTCCTCCTCATCTTCTACCTGATTCATCGACGCAGGTTTAAAAGGCGAGGTAAATAAAACCTGACACAGTATGAGTGTAACATATTCTGCACACTTTAATATGTTAATTTATATTATAATAATGAGTTAGTAAAAATGACATCAGAAAGTCAGATACAGGTTATAACTCAGATATGTTTTTGTGTCAGTTGATTATTACTCAACAGATTATCAGTTCTATGATGAGATACAGGGTGGAGCAGAGTTTCAGGTTACAAACGGTGAGAAATAAGAAGTGTTTCATTCTATAAAAAACTTCCTCCTTCCTCTTTCTGTGAGGATCCAGACTGATGTGAAATGAAATCCCACACTGATGGATTTGTGCTGAGTTTCCTAAAGTACACAGACGGTGGCCAGCCTGATTTATATGACTTGAACCAAATAAGCTGTGGGGGGCGGCTGTAGCTCAGTGGGTTGAGCTGGTGGACCAGTGATCAGAAGGTCGCTGGTTCAAATCCCCGGCTCCCCTGGGGTGGGACTGAGCTACATGCCGAAGTATCCTTGAGCAAGATACTGAACTACAGAATTGCTCCTGATGTGCAGTTGGCACCCTGTAGGGCAGCCACTGCCATCAGTAAGGGTCCTGCAATGAGCTGGCGACTCATTCAGGGTGTACCCTGGCCTTCGCCCATAAGTCAAACTGGATTTGGCCCCAGTAAGCCCCGCAACCCCCCACGGGGGGATAAAAAGCGGCAACATCCCGCAACCCTGAAGGAAAAGCGGAAAAGAAAACGAACGAACAAATAAGCTGTATTAATGTATGTAAGTACCACTTCATGTATACAAATGAGTATTCTTCTATTTTTGATTCTTCCTGCAGGTGTAGAACGAGTCCCTGTACCTACGGATGCATACTGCATGGTAGAATGTCCAGGTAAATAATTCAACATATTTTCCACTACCTTTACGAAACGGCAAAAAAAGTTGCTTGTTTAGTGCAGATGACCCCACGATTCCACCAGATGAGTGTCCGCCGTGTGGCGGAGCTGATGGTTTCAATGTAGTCTATCTGTCAACCTCTGCCAGATCCGCTATTTCTGGCGGATGCCGGAGCACGACGCAGCAATTCAGCTGAATTTAGCACCGAGCAGACAGGAAGTCACGTACAGAAACAACGACTGCTGTGTCTCAGTTCAGTTCTGCATCCTTCAGAGGAGCATTTGAAGGCCAATTATGTCACAACGCCACCTGAAGGCTGTCCCAGTCTTCTTTTCCGTTCTTGGAGGATGCACCACTATGATCCTTCGTGGCCTCACATACCCCAAGATTCATTGCATGCCTGAAAAAGAATAAATAAAGAGAGAAAATGGCGACATCGCGTGGCGTAGATCGTCACTTTCTCTGGTCTGGGTGGCCGAAATGACGTAAGGGTAAAACATCTGGTGACACAACCAGGAAATGCTCCGAAGGCTAGAGCCTCACATTTAACAACGGCTGACGAGGTTAACAAGGTCTCTCTGAAGGACTCGCCTTCAAAGACCACAGAGGCCGAGTCCTTCAGAGGCCGAGTCCTTCAGAGGATGCACACCCTGAACTGAGACACAGCAAATATCTCAAAAAAGAGACAAATACAAGCTCTTCTAATAATCCTTTGGTTGGGAACACTTCATGTTGTTGTTTTTATAGCACATACCTATAACTGTGGTCGCGAGTGGTTATGTGATTATCGCAGGAACTCCTCGGTCTCGTGATGCCAGTTGTCCGACCGTACACGGCGTGGTGGACTCAAAACACAAACGGTGGCGGAGCAAAACCAGACCGGAGCCGTAACGCACCGTATACGTATCTGGTGGAATCTCAGGATGAGAGTTGATCAAAACACAACACAATGTTTATTTTCTAGAAGTTCTTTATTGCTTGCAAGTGAGAGCATGAATAGATGATGACTGAAGAGAGGATAGAAAACAATATACTCAGTTGTTACAGTCACAATATCACATATGATCTCTATCAAAACGTTATTCAAATCATCTCCACATCCGATAATAATGTATCTATATAGTTAAGTTTCATATGTAAGAACAATAAATCAAAATAAGAAGGGACATTTGAACATTTCTCTCACAATCCCAAAGAACATTATGTTGACTTACCATCTCTGATATTAATGACACAATAGTTGTCTCATTATTAGTATTTCTTTATGTCATAATTATAACATTTGCCCAATGAACAAGGGGCCTAAATGGATGAGAATGTGTTAGATGAAAGTTCATACAGGTTTTCAGGTTACAGGACATTATGGTTACGAAAGAGTTAATTTCCTTAAAAAGGTGCGATATGTAAGAATTGGTCAGTTGTTGAATTCATAATCACATAAAATAGTGGGCATTATGTCCACCAGCTGCTGCGGGGTAGGGCTAGCTAGTTAGCATGCTAACATTAATTGTAAGTTGGTTCTAATTTATAGTTTTTGCTTCCAAATGTTTTTACAGGTGGATCAAACCCAAATGATCCCACATATTACACCATCCCCGACCGCCAACCGATGGAAAAGACGACCAGTAAAGACTTTATAGACATTTATAACCAAATATTCTGAAGACAAAACAGTTCATATTCATCATATTATCATTTTTCCTCACAGAAACTTCTGGACCTGACGAGTCCCTGTACTCTGAGATCTGCGAGCCTTTCCTCGGTGGAAATAATAATGAAGGTAACTTTAAGCTTCACCTCCTCTGTGAAGTTTATAACATGAGATGCTAAACGAGGCCGATTACATGTTTTGTCATTCCAAAAAAAACAAATAAAACCAGAGAACGAATAAAGTGAAAATCTACAAAAACTACCGATGGAATTTTCCATTCAAACGGCTATTTGAGTGTAAAATTTGAGATAACAGGAAAAAAAGTCTACATCATCAAAAAATTTATGAAAAGTAATTTTTTTGTGATTGTCTCTGGATCCACAGGTTGTTCACAGCCGACTGACAACACGTACTGTTTACTGCAGAACCCCAAAACATCTGGAAAGCATCCAAAGTGACCAATCAGCTGTTTGTGATGTCAGACATTACTTCGGTTGATGATGTCAGTTGTTTTATTTAAACGGTGAACATGTATAATATTTTGACTTGTGTTTTATGTAAATATGAGATCATTTTTTTTTACAATACAACATCTGTTATTTCTAGATTCTTACCTGTCAAACCGACCCAGTCTGCAGAATAAATGTTTGTACAGTTCTGGAAAACCGCATATAACCTGAAGCTTTTATTTCTTTATGTTGCAACTTCACGCTTGTTTACGTTTGTATTTCTCTCTAGTCACAATGTTGTGCTGATGCTCTGGTTGGATTTGGACAGAAAAAACACTTCATCACATTGTGGTTTGGCTTAAAGTACCTGCTCTGGTCGCTACAAACTTGTCTGAAAATGTTCCAGAGTTTCCTTAACGACGCCTGGTTCAGTCGCCATAACGACTCAGCTCGATGAAACAAATCATGTTTTCTGTAAGAACTTCCTTCTCGTGCCTTTGTTCCCCGTTTGAGTTTAAATCTCTCTGTGAATGTACATTATTTATTAAAAAACACCAACATTTGAGTTTTGATCATTTACTTACCGACATCATCATGATATCAAGAGAACGTTTCAATCTTGAGCAAGACATCGTTAAAGATGTCAGTGTGATTTTTAATAATGTTTTCTCACATCTCTTCAACTTCTCACTTCCTGATAGAATGATATAATCCTCCTCCACCCACTGACTTCCTCGCTGAAAGCTATCCGACCTTCCCTTTTTCTATTTCTGTGCATCATTAACAGCTAAATGTAGTTTTTATTGCACTATAACTGTAAGTTTTCAATACAAACGGTCATTTAGATGTTAAATTCGAGAGAACAGGAATGAAAGTCTTTAAATAATGCTTCTGACTTAAAACAATGACCGAGCCGTGACAGTGAACCCATTAATTATATATATGATTTGGTGGAAATAGCTTTGTTGGATGGACACTATGAGTGTCAGTGTCACACACCCACACACAGTCAACTCACTGTTGACTTTCTCTGCGCTCTGACAGCTTCTTCTTCTTTATTTTGGTCTCACACGGGTCATCAACAAAGTGGCTATCTCTCAGTTCAGGTCTGCATCCTTCAGAGGAGCATTTAAAGTCTGTCCCAGTCTGAAGGCTCCTCCAGATGCTCCTTCTTCTCCCTGTTTTTGGAGGATGCACCGCTACGATCCTTCGTGGCCTCACATATCCCAAGATTCTTTGGGCGCCCGAAAAAAAAGAAAGAAAGAGAGAATATGGTGACATCATGTGGCGTAGATCGTCACTTTCGTGGGCCTGGGTGTGAACAGCCACACAGCTGAGTTTCTGTTCTCAGCTCAGATGGAAACTGTGGTCAGTTCAGTCGCTTCAGTCTGAGAGAAGATGAGGTGGAATATCTGCAGCTGCCTGCTGGTCTTTGTTCTGGGATGTAAAGTCACTTCAGGTAAGAATATTGTTGTTAGATTCTGTTCGGTGCTGTCTGTTGTCAGTGCTGTTCAGAGTTGTAGTTTCATCGAGTTTGTGGTTCAACATCGACGTGAAGCTCACAAGAAGTCTGATAGTGGAGCAGATTAATGGCATATTTCAAGAGAATCATTCAAATTGGTATACAAGCATGAAATTTGGCACAGATACTCTCTAAGGGTCACTTTTTGGGAAAAAGGTGCTGGTGTAAACGCCCCTGTAAGGGGCGAAATAGAATGGAATGAAGCGGACACGATGTTGCTGGCTTCAAGTCCAAAGTGTAATGAACAAATATACCTCTATAAACGTTACATGCTCACTAAATTACACAACTGAATGTATACATTGCACTTTTAAAACAATGCACAAGAATGTATACGTCATGCTCCTTTACAGCAAACATTATACAGAATGCATGTATTTTCTCTAGCTCAAACAAGTGTGTTTTATCTCCTTAAGAAACTACACAATTACAAAATACACATACAGCACTTTTAACAATATTATGTATTGTTCTCTGAAGAAACTACACAATTAGAAAATACCTGGAAGACACCTTTAGCAAAGAGCATAATAGGTGTGCGTCGTCAAACACGATTCATGCTACCATGGTAACTGTTAACCCTGCATAAACTTCACTCTTATTTTAGCTTCACACACAGAGTTGTTGTGCACTCACACATTTAGCAAACACAATATTAGTTGAACTGCAGCACATTAGCATTACTTCTTCAACCATACAACATGAATTGAACACACTCAAAACCCTCCCTCGTACTGAACAGCGCCCGCCATGTCGCTACTGCGCTCTCTGGCTGTATGTTTCAAGCTAGCAAGCGTGCTCCCGCCGGGTTAACACTTTGAAATTTAAGCCAACTGAATTCACTTGTTAACGTTACTTTTAACACATATATCTCAATATCATAATGTTTCTTATCACTTAAACAATATCTAAATTCATTTTAACACATTGCAACCATTGTTCTTACCTGTAAGGGGCGAAATAGAATGGAATGAAGCGGACACGATGTTGCTGGCTTCAAGTCCAAAGTGTAATGGACGAGCCGCGAGCAACACCATCCCCCTACAGGAACGTGAAAGACCAGAGCAATGGATTTCAGATATCAACTGAGACGTCCAGAGCAATAGATTACTCGAAAGGCCAAAACAATGGATTACAGATAACTGTGAATTAAACTGAGGGAAATACAGAAACATGAACTGTAATTTTAAATGTATTCACTTAAAATTATAACTATAAAGTGAAATGACGTTGAATGCATTTTCAACACAATTTCTCTTTTACATGCAATGCTCATTGTCATATCCATTACACACTCCCCATCACAACAGATGTTGCCCGACATCATAACTGACAATGATACCATCAACAGCTGATTAATTTTACAAGCAGTTATCAAGCACATATTATTCCATTCCATTCTCAATTTTACAATAGTCACATGTGGTTTATATACCTGTAAGCACTCTGCATGTTCAAAAGTCTATGAGTGTATAGCGTGTATGTGTGTGCATGTGAGCACTCGGCTTGTTCAAAAGTCCATGAATGTATAGAATGTGTGTGTGTGTGTATGTGAGCACTCGGCTTGTTCAAAAGTCCATGAGTGTATAGAATGTGTGTGTGTGTGTGTGTGTATGTGAGCACTCGGCTTGTTCAAAAGTCCATGAGTGTATAGAATGTTTGTGTGTGTGTGTGTATGTGAGCACTCGGCTTGTTCAAAAGTCCATGAGTGTATAGCGTGTATGTGTGTATGTGTGTATGTGAGCACTTGGCTTGTTCAAAAGTCCATGAGTGTATAGAATGTGTGTGTGTGTGTGTGTGGCAGTTTAAACTGTCCAAGGCAGCAATCAATCTTCCAGCCTACATCCCACACAAGCAAAGTTGCCGGTTAGAGCATGGGTGCACTGGTTGTGTCCATGCTTGAGGCCATACACAAGACGGCAGTGCAGCAAGACTGTAACAGGATGGAGTTCCAATTTTGTCATATCTGAGGGTCCTTGGTGGTCTGCGCTGTCTCTGAGGCCGCTGAGTCCTCGTCTCCATCTCTCTTTCCCATTGTTCATCCAATGAGGGCAGTGATGCCTCCTCCTCAGAATCAGGTGAGTTGTCATCCTGTACATCCTGGCTTCCCGGTAAGTTATCATCACTATGCTCTCTCTGAAGTGGTTCAGTTGCAGGTTTGTTTGGGTCTGGTTCAACCACGTCGTCGGCCATGACAGGAGTCCCTTTCACTGGTTCTGATGGCTGAGCCGTGATCTGGGTTGGAATGAAATAATAATCCTCCTCCTCATCCTCTTCATCTGAATCCTTCCTGACTTTATCAGTCACTGCAGTTTTCTTCTTTGGTTTCGCAGGTGGGCGCATGTCAGCTTCCAGCGGCAGGTGATCACATGGTAAAAGGAGGTTTCGATGCAGAATCCTAGACTTTCCTTTCCCATGTTCAGGTCTCAGCTCATAAATGGGAACATCCTCTCCCACTTGCCGAACTACAGTATGGATGGTGTCTTCCCAGTGATTCCTCAGTTTTCCAGGTCCACCACGGGGGGTCATGGTACGCACTAAAACACGGTCGCCCGGGTGCAACACTGAACTCCTCACCTTGCCATTATATATCCTCTTGTTTCTCTGAGCAGATTTGTGTACATTCTCTCTTGCAATAGCGTATGCCTGTTGCATTCCTTGCTTCCACTGTTCAACATACTCACGGTGGCTACAACTTCCTGCTTCAAGGGGCAAGTTGAACAACATGTCGATGGGTAGTCTTGGAGAACGGCCGTACAGCAGGTAAAACGGGGAAAAGCCTGTTACCTCTGTGCGTGTGCAGTTATAAGCAAATATGAGCTTATTCAGAGAGTCTTTCCAGTTCATCTTGTCTCTGTCTGTGAGAGTCTTCAGCATCTGTATTAATGTTCGATTGAAACGTTCTACCTGGCCGTTTCCTTGTGGGTGGTAGGGCGTGGTCCTCGATCCAGCCACACTACAGTATTTGCTCAGCTGTGAGAAGAGTTGATTTTCAAACTCACCTCCCTGGTCGTGGTGAATGCGTGTTGGAAATCCAAATTTCAGCGCGTAATCATTGAAAATTTTATCAGCCACTGTTTTTCCAGACTTTGTTGTTGTAGGGTACGCCTGCGCAAAACGTGTAAAATGATCCACAATCACTAGGATATACTCATAGCCACCTTTGCATTTATCAAGATGGAGGAAGTCCACTGACACGAGTTCAAATGGCTGGTTGGTGGCAATGTTTGTGAGAGGGGCCCTTGTCTCTCGGCTAGGCTTTTTTTGTTTTAGGCAAGTACAGCTCATTACATATTGCTCTATTTCCCGCTGCATGTATGGCCAGAAAAAGCGGTCTCTAATCAGCAACACTGTTCTGTCAATGCCTTGGTGCCCCATCTGGTTGTGTAGCTCCTTTAATGCTGTTATTTTGTGTTTGTCAGGCAGTACCAGTTGTTTTCTGTTAGCTGTCTTTCTCCAGAGGACTCCATTTTCATCCATCTCCAGTTTCTCCCATTCCCGGAGGAGACAACGGCTCTGTGCATTGAGTTTTCTCAGTTCTTGACACGAGGGCCTCACACCAGACAACTTGCATTGCAAAACTGGTCCAATATGTGAGTCGTCTTTCTGATCCTGTTGTATCTGTGCTGGTGTTAATGCGACAACTGAGGTGTCTTGAGCAGCGAGCAGACTCTTAACAGAGATGGCCATTGACCATGAGGCATTTGACTCTGGCTGTGTTTCTACTGCCTGAGCAGTCGCTCCCACCGCATCATAAGACATCTCCTCAGTGCACTCACTCATCAGTTTCTCAACATCGACTGGCATTCTAGACAAAGTATCTGCGTCTATGTTCTCTTTGCCAGGGCGGTATTTAATAGTAAAATTAAAGTCAGCCAATTCTGCAACCCATCTACTTCCCGTGGCGTTCAACTTAGCGGTGGACAATACATAAGTTAACGGGTTGTTGTCACTGTAAACAGTGAAAAAGGGGGCATAGTACAAATAGTCACGGAATTTTTCTGTGATCGCCCACTTCAGAGCGAGAAATTCCAATTTACCTGAATGGAAGTGATAGTTTCTTTCTGATGCTGACAGTGTCCTGGACCCATATGCAATTACACGCAGCTTCCCATTTTGTTTCTGATATAGTACAGCTCCTAGCCCCTTATTGGATGCGTCTGTATGAAGAATAAAGGGCTGCGAGAAATCGGGAAATGCCAGAACAGGTGGTTTAACCAGACAGTCTATCAGTTGCTCAAGGATTTGTTGATGCAAGTCTGTCCATTCAATTTGTGTGTGAGATGGTACCACTTTTGCATTTCCTCCTTTATGTAACTTCCTTCCCTTAGGTGGCGGGCTTTCTGCGTGGGCAGGTCCTTTGGTTAGCTCATAAAGGGGGCTAGCAATGCGAGAAAAGTCTTTCATGTATTGGCGATAGTAGCTCAACAGTCCCATAATCTGTCTTAACTCACCAACAGTTTTTGGTCTCTTGTCTTTCAGGATCCTTATAGCAGCTGTGTCAGCAGGGTCAATTTTATTTCCTTCTGCTGATACTATCCTCCCAAGGTAGCGAATTTCAGCTTTGAATAACTCACATTTGCTTGGTTTAAGTTTGATTCCACTCTGCCTCAGTCTCTGTAACACGTTTCTTACATCACTGACATGGCTTTCAAATGTTTTACTGTACACTAAGGTATCATCTAAATAAGGGACACATACATTGTCTCTGAGGCCCTCCAAACACTCCTCCATGCAGCGTTGGAAGGCTGCTGGAGCATTCATAAGTCCGAATGGGATTCTGGCCCATTCGTACAAGCCCCAGGGTGTCACAAAAGCTGTAAGGTGCCTGCTGCCTTTTGCCATAAACCCCTGGTGGTAGGCCTTTCCTTGGTCTAACAGTGAGAACATGGTGTTTCCTCCCAGGCCATCCATGATATCTTGAACTCTGGGGATTGGCTGTCTGTCAGGGTGGGTCTTCCGATTTAACTCCCTATAGTCTATGCACAGGCGTAAGGAGCCACACTTCTTTCTGACACAAACAACGGGCGAAGCATAGGATGAGTGGGATTTCTCTATCCACCCCTGTGCGATCAAATCCTTTAAATATGCCTTCATTTCCACATACAGAGGCTTAGGGACTGACATGTAGGTTCGTACTATAGGCTCAGGATCTTTCAATGAAATGTTCAACTGAAGCTTCTCTATACAACCTATGTCACTGTCTGATCGGGAGAAGGAGTTTGACTCCTGCCTCAGCATATCACGAGCAATCTTTCTCTGACTTTCATCTAGGTGGCTGAGATCAATAGGGGGGTCCCAGAGACCTGTACTAGTTTCCTCGTCTTTGGTATGGTGAGCCTGAATGTTGTTTACATCAACAGGTGAGTGTTTAACTGCATTGAGTGAATATGCAGAGGTAACTGACTGTGCTGTACCAATAACTACCCTTCCTGTCAACATGATGTCATGATCAGTGGGGTTTTGCACACTAAGGATGATGTTTGGTTGTGCCTCTTTCCTCACATGAACAAGTGTGTCACAAAATTCAAGTCCCTCTGGCCACTGGGGATTGTTATCTGGCTCAAAGACTAATGTGGTGTCTTCTTTAAAGGGCTTGACATGGATTCTACATTTTACTTGGACAGCACCATGACACGGTACACTTATTCTCTGACAGGCTGTCTTGACTAGATACTCACTTGTTCTCTCAACACTCACTGCTTTGATAAATGCCTTAACTGTCTTTTTCTTTAAGTTAGGAAAAGCCATCTTCACTGTTTTTATGAGTTTCTCTTGCTCTGCAACATTTGTCTGATTTTCCTGACTGTTAATAACAACACGTTCGATTACATTAAAACCAATTATAGGGCGCGGTTGTTGGCTGCCTTTCATAACAAGCATAGGGACGCGAAACTCTTCAGCGCTAGCTGCTAGCGGAAAGGTCAGTTCTACCCACCCCACATATGGCATTTCTGTACCGTTAGCTGCTTCAACCTGCAAGGGGTCATCTGGATCAACTACCTCTGATATGTCTCTCAATTTGGTATCAGGGATATTGTCAGCTTTCCATACCTCATCAATTGCAGACACCTGTGAGCCCGTATCCCAGAGTACTTGAGTCCTCTTCCCTTGTAGGTAGCAGTCAATGAGACATTTTTTTCCTACCAGGTCAATCACTGTCGAGTGTTTCTTTGTACGAATGTTTCTTTTCTTGTCAGCCTCAACCTTGCATGAATGTGTCTGTTGTGTTTTTGGCTCAATGTGTGTGAATGGTTTACAGTGCTCTTTATGTTCTGGCCAGTGACTACCCTGACATTCTCTGGAACAATAAAGTGCTGTTTTGCACACTGAACATTGCTTAAACTTCTGATGTTTCTCCTTTTCTCCACAGTTAATGCATTTTTGGGACACTTTCACTGATCTGGTCACTCCCTGTCCCTTGGGGGCAACCTCTCCTCGTTTAAAGGGCTCTCTCTTACAGCGCCAGGCGGTCCTCTGTATCCTCTGCAGCCTGCACGGAAGTGCTCACTACTCCCACACCTGTAGCAATGCTGGCAGTATTCCTCCCCTCGCTGCTGACACATGTAACACCTTGGTCTGGGATGTGAAATTGGATATCTCTGCGGAGCAAACCTCTGCTGAAACTGGGCATTACCCTTGGGCCACCTGCAGCACGGTATTCCTGCACTGGCCCACTCGGCTGATGGAAAGATGTAGCACTGTCTTTATTCCATGTCGCAAACTGTGGCTGAAAATAAGGTGCGTGGCTGGCTGCCCGGTAATCTGTCTCTTTGTTAGCAGAAGGATACAGCTTGGGTGTCGTTTCTGTTTTATGAATGGACTCTCTGATTTGTGATACCTCTGCCTTGAGATCTTTCAACAGTACTATATCTGCTTTGATTTCCTTTAGATCTGACAACACATCTGGAGGGAGTGTGGTGATGTTTTGTCGAGCTGTACATTTCTTATCTTCACTTGCATCACTAGACTGGACAGCATGGACGCCAGTGTGCCGCTGTGGTGTAGCATGTCTCTTTTTATCTTGTCTCTCTTTCTCATTAGCACATGCCATATTAAGCCTTTCCAAAAGCAACTCATCTGAGGTGGTTGGTTGCATCAGGTAAGGTTGAAGATCAGTTTTGATGCAGTCATTTTGGAGGCCTGTTAGTACTGTGTGCATGAACATGTTCTGCACTAGTGCAGGGTCATACTTGAGGCTGGACTCAGCTTCCTGAGAAGCAAACAATATTTTCTGTCTTAAGTCCATAGCTCTGATTAAGAAATTTTGTGGAGTCTCTTTATTGCCCTGAACTTCGGTGGTAAGCTGTTTGTATAGCTCAGTCGCACTCCTCTCTTGATAGTGTGAGCGGAGGATCCTCCTAAGAGTAGGCAGAGACAGATCACTTTTACCCTCAAGATAGCTCCGCAGCTGCAGACTGGGTACAATGGCTCTGATGACAGCATCCACTATTTCTGATTCAGGGTAATCTTTACTGAGACCATTCTCAATTTGGCGAGCCAAACTAGAAAAGGTTAGTCTGTCTTTTTGTCCAGGTTCGCCAATTTGACCTGAGATTTTATAGTCTTTTCGCCATGGTGGGTTATTTGCATGGGCAGGGGCTGTGTGACCTGGGACAGTTTCATTGATTACTACACTCTTTGCGGTTCTTTTAGCTTGTTCTTGCATTTCAGTTTCCTTCTGTTGCACCATAAGTTTTAGCTGTTGTAGTTCTCTCTTTAATTTCTCCCGTTCCTCATTATCTTTTTCAGCCATGGTATTTTTGTTAGCCTCTTGCAGGGTCGTTATCTTGTCCATTAGGCTCAACATTTCCGACATGCCTTCATCTTCAAGTTCACTTAATTCATCACGTTCAACATGTTGGATGATAAGCGAAACAAGAGCATTCCGAGTTTTTCCAACTACATTTTCTCGGTTTGTTCCTGCGATATCAAGAAAGTCAATTATTTCCATTAGCTGATCCGTGGTAAATTGGAAAAGAGTTGCTTTGATCTCAAACTGCTGATTTTCAATCTCTGGACCCATCTCGACAGGTGAGTGACAAGCAGACTGTGGGATGGTGTTTTGCCTGTTACCGTGGACTTTGCTGCTCCCTAGTGGACACTCTGCACCTCAGGACGCACGCTTTCCTTGGCTAGGCTTTCACTCCAAACGCAGCTGTAATCTCTGCCACCTGGGTTGTTTTTGGTTTGGGATGATTGATGCGGGTGTCTCCCTCAGTTTTTGGGATACCAGCCTCACTTCGTTCATCCCAGCGGTGCCTCCAAATGTAAACGCCCCTGTAAGGGGCGAAATAGAATGGAATGAAGCGGACACGATGTTGCTGGCTTCAAGTCCAAAGTGTAATGAACAAATATACCTCTATAAACGTTACATGCTCACTAAATTACACAACTGAATGTATACATTGCACTTTTAAAACAATGCACAAGAATGTATACGTCATGCTCTTTTACAGCAAACATTATACAGAATGCATGTATTTTCTCTAGCTCAAACAAGTGTGTTTTATCTCCTTAAGAAATTACACAATTACAAAATACACATACAGCACTTTTAACAATATTATGTATTGTTCTCTGAAGAAACTACACAATTAGAAAATACCTGGAAGACACCTTTAGCAAAGAGCATAATAGGTGTGCGTCGTCAAACACGATTCATGCTACCATGGTAACTGTTAACCCTGCATAAACTTCACTCTTATTTTAGCTTCACACACAGAGTTGTTGTGCACTCACACATTTAGCAAACACAATATTAGTTGAACTGCAGCACATTAGCATTACTTCTTCAACCATACAACATGAATTGAACACACTCAAAACCCGCCCTCGTACTGAACAGCGCCCGCCATGTCGCTACTGCGCTCTCTGGCTGTATGTTTCAAGCTAGCAAGCGTGCTCCCGCCGGGTTAACACTTTGAAATTTAAGCCAACTGAATTCACTTGTTAACGTTACTTTTAACACATATATCTCACTATCATAATGTTTCTTATCACTTAAACAATATCTAAATTCATTTTAACACATTGCAACCATTGTTCTTACCTGTAAGGGGCGAAATAGAATGGAATGAAGCGGACACGATGTTGCTGGCTTCAAGTCCAAAGTGTAATGGACGAGCCGCGAGCAACACCATCCCCCTACAGGAACGTGAAAGACCAGAGCAATGGATTTCAGATATCAACTGAGATGTCCAGAGCAATAGATTACTCGAAAGGCCAGAACAATGGATTACAGATAACTGTGAATTAAACTGAGGGAAATACAGAAACATGAACTGTGATTTTAAATGTATTCACTTAAAATTATAACTATAAAGTGAAATGACGTTGAATGCATTTTCAACACAATTTCTCTTTTACATGCAATGCTCATTATCATATCCATTACATTGGCCACCCAAAAATTCAATATGGCGGCCATTTCTTCAAGATGGCCGCTATTTCTGTCAAATGCCCATGATGTCAATCGTTCAAACAGTGATGTAGGCATAACATTTTGTGAAAATACTCTCTTAAGAATGTTTTTTCGGGAAAACGGTGCTTGTCCCTCAAAAATTCAAGATGGCAACCATTTTTCAAGATGGCCACCATTTCTATTGAATCCTTACATCAACTTTTCAAATGGTGATGCTATCATCAAATTTGGTATAAATATTCTTCAAGGAACATTCTCATGGAAAAAGGTGTGTGCCACTCAAAAATTCAAGATGGAGACCATTTTCAAGATGGCCACCATTTCTGTCAGAGCTCAATTTAATGTGTTGAAGAAGGTTTTGTTTAATAGAGTGAACGTCATTACACAACCAGTGCATACTGGTGACTTCACTGCTGTGGAACTCAGCATGGGATTCAGTGTCAGCTGATCTAGTTTTACTTACACTGTAGTTCTTGACTAGTAGTAATAGTATAGCTAAGTTTAGTGTCCCAAATGCTGTCTAACAGCCCCTCATCAATTAGCTAGTAATAGATGTAGTTAGATAGCCGCACCTGAATTGACAGGTTGTGACAGCGCGTGAGAGCCGAGCCGTGGGTTAGCGTGGCAATACATGACTTGTTCATGTGTGCTTACCTGGAAGGTGTACAGATCACACAGGACTTAAATGATACTGGATGAATGATTGGGCTAGGTGTAGGTGACCCGAACCTAGTTGTATCCCATACCTGAATGTGTACTATGTCTATGATTGAGGTGCCTGGCAAACCTGGGACATTTTCCCTGAGGCCTCTCTCATCTTCAGCAAACTAAGTCAATACCCTCCTGTTCTGACTGATAGTGACCTGGAGATTCTTGAGAAGTTTGTGGTCCTGCTGTATGATCGATCAAGCACAGCTGTTAGTGTAGATGAGGCTAGACTTGACATGTTGGCCATATGAAGCCTGGGGATGGAAAAAGCTTGGTGAATAATGGGGGGTCTTCTGGACAGCAAATGCACCAGTTGCACAAAGTTGTGAACAACTAGCCACGTGTGGCTGCTAATCAGTAGAGTTGAGCCGGACACTTGGCTGAAACGAGCATCCGGTACGGATAAAGCACTTTTGCAGAGTACGAGTATTATACGAGTAATACGAGTCAATATCTGTGCTCGGATTGAATGAAATCCTCATTGGGTAGCTGACTGTGTGTTCACAGCGCCCCTCCCTCACACACATACAGATGTGTTTCTGTGTCCGCTCTGCTCACTCACACACAGAACAGCTGTCTGTCTCTCCCTCAGTCATTCAGGTTCGCGGTCTTTTCCGTTAACGTTTAGGGTTTATTCAGCTTCAGGTTTGTTTCTACTTCGGTTTGTACTCACTTATTAACCAGTAGAGTTCTGGTAAACGTGGGTTCGTTCAGACGTGGTGCTTGGTAGAATGTGACTCGCGTTGCGTCTCTGCCTGTTGGAGATTTTTTTTCTTTTTCTTTTTTTTAAAACCGTCAGCTGGTGCTCCCTCTCTCTCTCTGTCTCTCTCTCTGTCTCTCTCTCTCTCCCTCTCTCTGCCGGTTGTCAGAGTTTTTTTTGTTTTTTTTTAAACCGTCAGCTGTCTGACACTTTCTTGCTGTATTTCATGATAAAATAAAGGTAGTAGTGGTATAAATATTACAAATTATGCTACACACACACACACACCTGGTGTGGAAATAAAACAATTAATAAGAACCAAAAAAATCACACTGATCATAAAAAAAAAAGTTAAAAAAAGAAAGTTATGTTGAGTATGGAAACTCTTGTTCATTACATTTTACTTCATAATTGCAACCGCATGTGTTGTATTAATTGTTGCAAAACTTGTTCTGTAAATAGTTTGTTTGCTATCGTGATCAAAACCATTGATCTGAAGCTCAATGCTGATGCTGTCCTGTAAATAGTTTTCTAATCAGCAATAAATATAACAATTTCTGATCAACCCATATCAATTGCATGCCAAGCCAACCTGACCCACTTCCGGGTTAAACCCCGCCCTTGTCCGAGTTAGGTCCCGCCCATTCCGAGTACAGATACAGATAAGGATAATGCTGTACTCGCTCATCCCTACTAATCAGAGTGCCGTGGAAGATGCAAATGTTTTAGATTGGGTTTCACTTGCACAGAACTGTGCATTTGCAAATGTGAATGAAAAAGTAAGTAGTCTTGCAGTGGGCCAAGGGCAAATTTCCTGACTCTGGACCGTGATGTGTATGTACACCTTCCTGGATATGTTGCCCCCAATACATCACTTGCTGACTGCCAAGAAGGGAGGCATTGGCTACCATTTTTAACAGTCTTTATCATGACTCAGGAAAAATGTGATTAGAACTTATGTTCTTTTAACTCAGTCCCAACAGAGTACACTATTAAAGCAACACCCACCTTGAAAAATTAATCTTGAATTGTTACGATTGCCTTTTTCTAAAAGTGTGGCCGTCAGAGTATTTTTGCTAACATGCATGTGTGCATCAGTGTACATACTACCGAAATGACGGCTATCTTGGAAAAGGTCTCCATCTTGAATTTTTTATTGGCCATCCAATTTTTCCAAAAAGTGGCCTTAACAGAGTATTTGTGGCATATTTTCTGTATCACTCTTTGGAAACAGTGGCGATGAACCAGAGCATGTGAGCAGAGCTGATCGGCGAGAATTTCCGCTCCCCGCTTACGTGGGTGTTCATTCCTTCGTTTCATCGCTCAAAGTGAAACCAGACCGTTCCGCTCAAAGACCGCTCGCCGCTCACCTAAAATTTCATTCAGCTCCGGTGAAATCGCTCCACACTCGCTCAAATTTAAAAGAGGGAGCAATTCCTGACGTTGCACCTATATGACCTGTCTGCTTGCTTTTCGAGATATTTTACAAACTCCATCTCTCAACGAATGACCTCTGATGTAGGCTAACCCTTGAAGGCACATGTGAGTCTGTGTGGACTTGTGCATGCCCTAGACAAGTGGAGAGCGGTATTGGAACAGAACTGGATCGAAACGGAACCATCGCTTTGGCCTTTGGATTAAAACCCGCTCTGCACTCCGACTATATTTTGCACGCTCCTCTCCCCGCTCGCTCCACGCTCCACTCCGCTCTGCGATGAACATAGGACAGGAATGGCAGCCATCTTGAAAAATGGTTTCCATCCTGAATTCTTACTGGCCTTCCTCTCTGTGGACTGCACCTTGCCGTGGTGGAGAGGCTTGTGTACTCCATGAACCTGAGAACTATGCTGGCGGGGAATTTATATCCCTGGCAAGTTTAACTAAGCCAGACAGGTCAAAGGAGAGGAGGCAGACAAAGCAGACATTATGACTATTTGAAAATGGTCAACATCCTGAATTTTTGAGGGACAAGCATCTTTTTCCATTAACATGTCCTTTAGAGAGTATTTGTATCAAATTTTATGCTTGGATCACTGTTTGAATAATTTATATAATAAGCATTAGCAAGCAATATGTTCCTTGAAGAGTATTTCTGCCTAATTTTATGCTTGCATCACCATTTGAACAACTGAAATAATTAATATTTGAAAGGAACGGTGGCCATCTTTAAAAATGGTTGCCATCTTGAATTTTTGAGGGACAAGCACCTTTTTCCATTAACATGTCCTTTAGAGAGTATTTGTATCAAATGTTATGCTTGGATCACTGTTTGAATAACTGATATAATAAACATTGAATAGCAATGGCGGCCATCTTGAAAAATGGCCGCCAAATTTAATTTTTGAGTGGCCAGCGCTTTTTTCCAAAATAGTGGCCCTTAGAGAGTATCTGTGCCAAATTTCATGCTTGTACACCAAAGTGAACGATTTACTAATCTCCTAATCTGCTGCACTATTATACAGACTCAGTGTATGATCACTGTCATTGTGACTATAGTCTTAATTCAATTTGATTTAGAGGATTTAAACACATCTTTTTCTCTCACTGAGATATCAGAAGTCGAGATTCAATTATAGATCTGAAACTGGAGCGAAGATCTAAAGTTTGAGATAGAACGTCATTTTAAGATATTTACTACAGAGTCATGGATAATCTCTTAGTGTCAGGTCATTTAAACACAAGAACTTTATGATCGACTGAACAACAGATCAGAACAACATTAAAGGGTGATAGGAGATATTCTGAATTAAGTTTTTTTTTAATATAAGTTTGATGGGATTTATGTACTGAACTGAATCTTGTTTCTGGCCCACTCGCAAGGAAAAAAGACAATGGAACCACCACCAGCAACTACGAAGCCGACTACGAAGCCGACTACGACTAAGAAGAGAACTACGACTACGAAGCTGACTATGACGATACTAACTACTACAACATCACCATCGTCAAGCACGGGTAGGTCTACAATGATGATCTGAAGTCTTACCAAGTCTTACTGAGATACTAATTATGAATTTGTCTTCCAGTCGCTCCTCCAGAACAAAAACCACCTCTCCCTTTGGTGATTGGTATCGTTGTCCCCTTGCTCCTCCTCATCCTCCTCATCTTCTTCTACCTGATTCATAGACGCAGGTTTAAAAGACGAGGTCAGTTTGTGTTTGTTGATTATTACTCAACAGATAATCAGTTCTGTGACATTCACACTCTTTTTCACAGGAACTGAAGAAAGATGCCACGTCTATGGCCCTGTCCACATCAGCCCGGTTAATTTTACAACCGAGGTTTTGTTAAATAAAAAACGCGTCCACACAAGGGGTGTAATAAAAATAACAGAGAATAACTCTGTACACACGCAACCGTAAATCCGCCACCAAGTGATGCAATATACGTGTAATACATATGCCACAGCAATATTTGGCGATGTAAGGTAAAACAGGAAAGCTGTTTTAACCAATGAAAATAGTTTAAAACCGTAAAGGGGAAGTGTGGCCAATACCAAAACACAAACAACAATGGCGACTCGCAAGGGTGCATTGTTTGTTTGCTAGCAAGAGGAGCAGTCTCCTTCGTTGCTCATCCAGGCGCCGCTGTTGTTGCATCTGGTTGAGCAGCTGGACGTGACAGCCGAACACAGCTGACAGCAAGCCAATAAACAACAACTTTGTCACATCCATATTAGCCAAGTTATCAAGCGAAGCTAGTTAACCTCTAACCACCTTCTAACTGTTGTTGCTCTGTGTTTACATTGCTGTGCGTGCAATATTTACAGAGGCACGCGCTCAGCACGCGCTCAGCGCTGACGTAAGCAATGGAAATATTCGCGGTTGTCATATCCACACGCAACCACCGAAACCCGAACTGGCCAAAAACCTCACCCTGGACCCCGGTTTCAAACGACCACGGTTTCAGTGTTCCAAAAACACGGTTGCATGTGGACACAACAGTAAAACCGGGAACATAATTTAACGGTTGCAAAATTAACCGGGCTAGTGTGGACAGCTCCTATGATGACATGCAGGGTGGAGCAGAGTTTCAGGTTACAAACGGTGAGAAATAAGAAATGTTCCATTCTATGAAAAACTTCCTCCTTCCTGTTTCTGTGAGGATCCAGACTGATGTGAAATGAAATCCCACACTGATGGATTTGTGCTGAGTTTCCTAAAGTACAACCTGATTTATATGACTTGAATCAAATAAGCTGTATTAATGTATGTAAGTACCACTTCATATATACAAATGAGTATTCTTCCATTTTTGATTCTTCCTGCAGGTGTAGAACGAGTCCCTGTACCTACAGATGCATTCTGCATGGTAGAATATACAGGTAAATAATTCAACATATTTTCCCACTACCTTTACAAAACACCATAGTTTTGGGGGCTTTAGCATGTAAACGTTTTATATTGAGATCATACATCCTGTCGTGGCAACTGAAAATCAGTCACTTATTCAATGCAGATGACTTCACGATTCCACCAGATGAGTGTCCACTGCGTGGCGGAGCTGATAAGTTTTACTGTAGTCTATCTGTTAACCTCCAGCAGGTCCGCTGCGCTGCGTATCTGCTCCGTCCAGCTCCGGCAGTCTAAAGCACCCAAAAACAGATATGCAGGACTTCTATTTCTGGTGGATGCTGGAGCACGACACAGCAATTCAGCTAAATTTAGCACCGAGCAGACAGAAAGTCATGTACAGAAACCACGACTGCTGTGTCTCAGTTCAGGTCTGCATCCTTCAGAGGAGCATTTGAAGGCCAATTATGTCACAACGCCGCCTGAATTCTGTCCCAGTCTGAAGGCTCCTCCAGATGCTCCTTCTTTTCCCTGTTTTTTTTTTAGTAAAGTATTTTTTTGGCCTTTTTATGGCTTTATTGAAAGTACAGCTGAAGATAGGACAGTAAACAGGGGGAGTGACACGCAGCAAAGGGACCCGGGCCGGGAGTCGAACCCAGGTCCGCTGCAGAGCCTCGGCACATGGGAAGCACGCTCTACCAACTGAGATAAAAAGCGCCCCCTTTTCCCTGTTTTTTAAGAATGCCCCGCTACAATCCTTCGTGGCCTCACATATGCCAAGATTCTTTGCACGCCTGAAAAAATAGAAAGAGAGAGAGAAAATGGCGACATCGCGTAGCATAGATCGTCACTTTCACGGGCCTGGGCAGCAGAAATCTTGACATAAGGGTAAAACATCTGGTGACGCAACCAGGAAACGCTCCAAAGGCTAGACCATCACATTTAACAACGGCTGACGAGGTTAACAAGGTCTCTCTGAAGGACTCGCCTTGAAAGACCACAAAGGCCGAGTCCTTCAGAGGATGCAGACCCTGAACTGAGACACAGCAAATATCTCAAAAAAGAGACAAATACAAGCTTTTCTGCTAATCCTTCGGTGGGGAACACTTCATGTTGTTGTTTTTATAGCACATACCTATAACTGTGGCCGCAAGTGGTTATGTGATTATCGTGGGAACTCCTTGGTCTTGTGACGCCAGTTGTCCGACCGTACTGCACCACGAGCAAAACCGGACCGGAGCCGTAAAGGCCCCCACACACTGCCTAGACGTCCAACTGCCTAATCCGACCACTATGTTGCCTCTTGTCTGACCCATTCGGCAGAAAAGTTGCATTGAATAGTGTGTACGTTCTGCGCATGCGCAAGATGCAAGAAGCCGGTGGCTCTAGTTTTAACAACGCTGGACGAGAGGTTTATGCACGCAACACTTTACTTTCGATCGAAACGAAACTTAACTATTTCAGACAAAAACAGCTGCATACTAAACATGCAGCGAGGCATTACCAAACGAACACAGATTAATTCGTCCTGAACGGACATAATAACAGCTAGTCTCATGCCAGTACTCCAAAACATGAAGACAAGAAATGACGAAACGGAGTGCGTAGTAAAACAAAGCCCACACAGTATTCCGCCCCTCCCACACATCACACTGATTCGCTAGCACACAACCAATCAGAGAATCCAATGGCTCAGATGTCCGACAGCCCTCCTCCTCAGACTATGCATGTTCAGTCGGATCAGACAACATCCACGAAGCTCCGAAAGCTTCCGACGCAGCTGAACACACCAAATATATTTGTTCCCGAACTCGTCCGAGTCTCTCCAAATGCTTCAGATGTCAAACGGTTGGGTCGGTGTGTTCCTGGCTTAAGGCACCATATACTTATCTGGTGGAATCTCGGGATGAAAGTTGATCAAAACACAACACAATGTTTATTTTCTAGAAGTTCTTTATTGCTTGCAAGTGAGAGCATGAATAGATGATGACTGAAAAGAGGATAGAAAACAATACACTCAGTTGTAACAGTCACAATATCACATATGATCTCTCTCAAAACGTTATTTAAATCATCTCCACATCCGTCTCATGATACACATGAACTTCTTATACACTTCAACCATTGTTGTGTGTCAAACGTCAACCGAAGGTCAAAACACTTTTAGACGAAAGAGGCTTCTCCGAACCCCCACTCATACTGCAACCACTTAACTATCACAAGATTTCACTTTACATAAATAAAAATGTATCTATATTGTTAAGTTTCATATGTAAGAACAAGATATCAAGACAAGAAGGGACATTTGGGGGACACCCTTCCATTCCGACACACCTCCATTCCGAAACACCGCTGTTCTGACCCTCCCCCCAAAACACAGCTGTTCCTAAATTAAACACCGCTATCCGTGGTGCTGAAATCCCCACTTCCAGCCGCACTCACACAATTCTGAAGTGGGTTAAGGTTAGGGTAAGTTCAGAGTGGGGGGGTTTCGGAATGGAGGGGTTTCCCCAATAGCCTTTTTCGGAATAGCGGGGTCTTTGAAAAAAAGGGAAACCCCTCCATTACGATGAATTGAATTCTATGTTCGGAACAGCGGGGTTTCGGAAAGGCGGGGTGTAACCAGACATTTGAACATTTCTCACAATCAAAGAACATTATGTTGACTTACCATCTCTGACATTTATGACACAATAGTTCTCTCATAATTAGTATTTCTTTATGTCATAATTATAACATTTGCCCAATGAACAAGAGGTCTAAATAGATAAGAAGGTGTTAGATGAAAGTTCATACAGTTTTTCAGGTTACAGGACATTATGGTTACCAAAGAGTTTAATTTCCTTAAAAAAGTGCGATATGTAAGAATTGGCCAGTTGTTGAATTCATAATCACATAAAGTAGCGGGCATTATGTCCACCAGCTGCTGCAGGGCAGGGCTAGCTAGTTAGCATGCTAACATTGATTGTAAGTTGGTTCTAATTTATAGTTTTTGCTTCTAAATGTTTTAATAGGTGGATCAAACCCAAATGATCCCACATATTACACCATCCCCGACCGTCAACCAATGGAAAATACGACCGGTAAAGACTTTACAGACATTTATAACCAAAATATTCTGTTGATATACTTCTGAAGACAAAACAGTTCATATCCATCATTTTATCATTTTTCCTCACAGACACATCTGGACCTGACGAGTCCCTGTACTCTGAGATCTGCGAGCCTTTCACCGGTGGAAATAATAAAGAAGGTAACTTTAAGCTTCAGCTCCTCTGTGAACTCCGTAAATACACAGGTTTATAACATGCAGTGTTTCCCCCAGTATTTTCTGAGACTGTGGCGCCGGCGGGGGGGGGGGGTTAATCATACTGTAATATTTATACTTATGTCATAGGCTACTTAGGGAATTTCATTTTTTTCTCTTTTCTCTTTCTCTTCTTCTGGTTATAATGCTCTCACACAGCCATCATGAACTCTAATATTGTAAAGAAATACTATTCTTATTATTTGTTTCAAGAGAGGAGTTATCTAAGTCAGAGTCCTGCATGGGTGAAAAATGATGTACTGTGTTGGACACAGATGCGGATCGGGTCGGACGCCTAGAGAGGCGGGTCGGGTTTTACGATTGCCATTTTCAAGGCGTCACTTATCATCAGTCATTATTAGCGACACAAATAATAAGCATTTATATATTATGTGAGCTCATTCATGCGTGCTTGCGCCCCCCAGAACTCCCATTTCCCACGCTGTCTTACTTTCACTTTTAAAAATTATGTCCGTCAATTTTCTTTCGGGCATCGGTATAAATTTATATCAGGTCGGCTCGGGTACGGAATGTAATTTGTGCTACTGTCGGAAAACGGGTCAGATGCGGTGAACCATGCAGGACTCTGCTCTAAGTGACCATTTTAATCCTCTAGCTAATTATCAAGCTAAATATCCAACAAGCAAGTTAACGTCAAAGACTGCGGTGGAAGATGATGGTAAAATATTTCCTTTCTCTAACACTGGATTTATTTATGCCTGAATTTTTAAGGTGTGGCGGCTTTTATTTTGCCATGGCGGTGCGCCACAGTCAATTACATGTAGGGGAAACCCTGACATGAGATGCAAAATGAGGCCAATTGTATTTTTTGCCATTCCAAATGAAACAAAATAAAACGAGAGAACGAACAAAGTGGAAACCTACAAAAACTACCAATGGGATTTTCCTTTAAAACGGCCATTTGAGTGTAAGATTTGAGATAACAGGAAAAAAAGTCTACATCATCAAAAGATTAATGAAAAGTAATTTTTTGTGATTTTCTCTAGATCCATAGGTTCTTCACAGCCGACTGACAACACGTACTGTTTACTGCAGAACCCCAAAACATCTGGAAGGCATCCAAAGTGACCAGTCAGCTGTTTGTGATGTCAGACCTGACTTTGGTTGATGATGTCAGTTGTTTTATTTAAATTGTGAACGTGTATAATATTTTGACGTGTGTTTTATGTAAATATTAGATAGATACATTTTTTTTACAATACAACATCTGTTATTTCTAGATTCTTACCTGTTGAAACTGACCCATTCTGCAGAATAAATGTTTGTACAGTTCTGTAAAACCGCAAATAACCTGAAGCTTTTATTTCTTTATGTTGCAACTTCAAGCTTGTTTACGTTTGTATTTCTCTCTTGTCACAATGTTGTGCTGATGCTCTGGTTGGATTTAGACAGAAAAAAAACACTTCATCACATCGTGGTGAAGGCGTGGGCTGGGGCCCACTGGAGGCTGGTGGCGAAGGCGTGGGCTTGGACCCACTGGAGGCTGGTGGCGAAGGTATGGGCCGGACCCCCCTGGAGGCCAGCGGCAAAGATGAAGGCTGAAACTCTCTTGAGGCTGGACCGCTGGCTGGGAAACCCTCCTGGGTCTTGGCCGGACCACCGACAGAGGTTCGCTGGGAGCTGATGAAGGGTCACTGGGAGCTGATGAAGGGTCGCTGGCAGCAAACGACCTTGGCCGGGCCTCCGACTGAGGAGCTGGCACTGGACTCGGCCAGGCCTACGACCAAGGAGCAGGCACTGGACTTGGCACGGGACTCGGCCGGGCCTCCGACCGAGGGGCTTGGACTGGACTCGGCCAGGCCTATGACCGAGGAGCAGGCACAGGACTTGGCCGGGCCTCCAACCGAGGAGCAGGGACTGGACTCAGCCGGGCCTCCGACCGAGGAGCAGGCACGGGACTTGGCACGGGACTTGGCACGGGACTTGGCACGGGACTCGGCCGGGCCTCCGACCGAGGGGGTTGGACTGGACTCGGCCGGGCCTCCGACCGAGGGGCAGGCACAGGACTCGGCCGGGCCTCCGACCGAGGGGCAGGCACAGGACTCGGCCGGGCCTCCGACCGAGGAGCAGGCACAGGACTCGGCCGGGCCTCCGACCGAGGAGCAGGCACAGGACTCGGCCGGGCCTCCGACCGAGGAGCAGGCACAGGACTCGGCCGGGCCTCCGACCGAGGAGCAGGCACAGGACTCGGCCGGGCCTCCGACCGAGGAGCAGGCACAGGTGTCAATCGGGCCGCTGACTGAAGACCACTGGCAGGTGTCGACCTGGCTGCCGACTGAAGGCCACTGGCAGGTGTCGACCTGGCTGCCGACTGAAGGCCACTGGCAGGTGTCGACCTGGCTGCCGACTGAAGGCCACTGGCAGGTGTCGACCTGGCCGCCGACTGAAGGCCACTGGCAGGTGTCGACCTGGCCACTGACTGAAGACCACTGGCAGGTGTCGACCTGGCCGCCGACTGAAGGCCACTGGCAGGTGTCGACCGGTCCACCGACTGAGGGCCACTGGCAGGTGTCAGCCTGGGTGTCAGCCACACCATTAGCGGAGCAAACCCGGCAAGCGCTGGCTGGGCAGTTGACAATGGAGCTGGGGCTCCAGAGCCAGACTTCAGGGAGCCAGGAAGTGGCCGAGAACGTCGCTTTCTTGGTGGGGGCACTTTGTAGGCCAGCCGGATTCCCCAGAAAGGAGACATTTCAGCTGAGGCTGGAGCTGAGGCATGGGCTGAGGCATGGGCTGGTAGCTGGGCTGTAGCTGAGGCATGGGCTGAGGCCAGAGCTGAGGCATGGGCTTTGGCTGGTAGCTTGGCTGTGGCTTGAATAAAAACGTTGCCAACAGCAATTTGACAAGCCCTGCTAGCCGGATTTGTACCAGTCTTGGTACCAGCGAATTGTTGCCAAGCCATCAACTGCTGGGTCCTCTTCTGGTCTGGTCATTCTGTCAGGTTGGGGTTTTAAGGGGAAAACCATGGATAAAGGAGGTGTTGGACCCAAATGTAGTTAAACAGGAGGCAAGATCAGGGGAAAAACAAAAAGCGAGCTTTATTTTAAAGCTGAGCACAAAACCAAAAGCAGACAAAACGGGAACGAGAGGCAAAGTACAAACAAAAGGACAAAGTACAAATGAAAGGCAAAGCTCAAATCAAAAAACTGCAAAATGCAAAACTCAAGTCCAAAAACACATACCGTGTGGAGCAAGGAACAGACAGGAGCAGGCGCAAGAACAGGAGCATGGACGCAGACAGAAGCTGACAAATACAATGACCGGACAAGGAGTGACGGGAACACAGAGACTAAATACACAAACACTGATGACAAGACGAGGAACAGGTGAGGTGGACCAACAGGTGAGATAACGAGTGGAATGCATGGATGAGAACACTGACAGACAGAGGGAGACAGAGGGAAGAACATAGGAGACACTTAAAGGACACATGAGGGCATGGAAAAATCAAAACATAAGACACAAGACATGATACAAAGACATGGAAATCAAATACAAGAACCCACAAGACAAAACCAGACACAAGAACACAACAAACATGAATCTACAGTCATGACAGACACTCTAATCCATCCTGTATCTTTTCATGAACGTGCCGTTTCCCTTTATTTCCTGACAAACGAGAACATGAATGTCAGAGTCTTAGTAATCCGGGGAATAATCATTGATTAACGACTTTTACAGTTTGATGACTAACAGGATGTGGTGAGAAGCAACTGTTGGCAAACAAGTTCAGGTCAGACTGTATTTACCTTGTTTGCTGTACCCGTACCACACACACAACAGGAGGACAAAGAGGAAGGCAGTGGCGAATAAGCCAAGGAAGAGGATGCCGTAGTCGACGGTGGACACTTCATCCATCAAATCATGATGTTTGTGGTGTTTAGGAGCAGGCACATGCACACATAAGGCCCAAGGGGTGCTTGAGCCCCTGCCCTTTTTGCCTCGTATTAAAAAGTGCCCATTTTGTGTGTTTTTAATGAATAGATAATTTCCTGTTGTGCAGAGGGATGTCAAAAAAAACGGCAGTATAAAAACGAGACGGTTTTCTTATCTACAATACGCATTTCCTGGTAATACGGTGTTGTGTGTGTGCTGAGCCTAAAGCTGCTTCTCTGTGCGGCTCCGGTCTCTCCCTCTCTCTCTCTCTCTATCCTTTGTGAGAGAGAGAGAGAGAAGCAGTTCGGTAAAGTTGGAAATATATTCACAGATTCGAACTTCCCGGATCAATAACTCAAATATCAATAACTTAAATATGAGTCATTTTTCAGAAGAGCGCCAATTTGTGCTTTTTAAGAGCACTGCTTGTTAATGAGAGAGTTAAAAATAATCTAATCTGACAGCCGTCTGTGTCGGCTGTTTATCTCGCCACAAATCTTAAACTTCTTCTAGATATTGAGTTCACTGTGACTTTGCTGTCACAGTAGTCATTTATTTGTTTTGTCCCCTTTTTTTCGATGTGTGGCCTGTATTTGTAGTTTGCACTTGCCTTCCAATAAATTGCCTAATAATAAACCAATGTTTTATTGCTTTTTAAGAATTGCAGCTGAATTGCATGTCTTCCAAACCTCAGTATCATGATAATGTGAATAAACTCATGTTGAATATAATTTGTTGACGCAAAATAAATGGCAATTGCATATCATTCACAGCTACACAGGATACACAGCTAAGTAGTTAGCTTTCTATAAGTACTTTTTAAATTAATTTTACATTAATTTATCTACATATCGTGTAAAGAAAAAATTAGGCGCACGCTATGCACGCGAATGTACTGCCCTTTTCTGACTTTGAGCCCCTGCCCCTCTATAATCATGTGCACGTCCCTGTTTAGGAGCCAATGGAAGACAAATGCACACTGTATTTAGAACATCTGCACAAAAACATTTAGTTTATTATTGTTTTATGTTACTTTAAACTTCTCCCGATTTGGGTTGGTGTTCCACACGTATCTGTTCTGGGCCCGGTGCAGTTCATTTGTGGATTTTATTAAAGTTTGATGTTACCTGAATTCATCACGTTTTCATCATTTATGCTCTCGCAACATTTGAAAGCCAGAGAGGAAACAGGAATCAAAAGGACTTTGTGTAAGTTTGATGTTACCCGGTTGGATAGCAGGAAGCTGCACCACTGACTCTCTGTAACATAAGAATCTGTCTGGGTCTGCAAGAACTCGTTGAATGTTTTGTTTGTCTGCAAGTCGAGGACGATGGAACAGTGGAGGGCGAGGAGTGAATGCTGGAGGTTCAGGGTTAGACGCTGGAGGATTAGGGTCGGGCGCTGGAGGGTTTCTTAATAAAATAAATTTACGAGACTAGGTTGTCATTTGATGAAAGCTTATTTATTCAGTTCGTTCAAAATCTATACATTTCTTCTCAAAAACTAGAGTGCACCTTTTCTATGATGGGAAGTTCTGAAAAATACTAAAATGACGAACTGGATTTGATGAATTTGGCCAAACTTTTATGCACAATCAGTATATTCGGTTATTAAAATAACAAATTAAAAGGAATCAGATGAGTCTGTTCTTGAGAAGTTTGCATGATGTCACACTTCACACCTTCCGTCTCCACCAGTGTCCACAGCTCTCAGTGTGAAGCTAAATATGGTCTGTTAGTGATGACAGCAAGTACAAAACACAGAAACAGAGAAAGAGTGATATTATTTTAAAAATTTTGACGTGTATACAAGACGAACATCCCAACGAGAAGCAAGTAAAAGATCTGAGAGCTGTGAGAATGTCAACGTGTAGAATGCAGAACTGTTGAACTTCTGAAGACACATTAAAGCTGCAGTTTTGTCTCCTACCAGTGGCAGAAAGGGTTCTCTACAATAAACTCCACAAAGCTCCTGCAGAAGCTCCTGTCATGTAGGTGATCACAATTTGATCTTAACTTCTTCTGAGTGATTGTGATTGAGACCAGCTGGTGACTTTTCTGGGCCACAAACACTACAATGGGAGAGTCTAAGTGGCTCAGCATTGATCTGTAATTGATTTGACCAAGTCAGGAGAGACACTTGGAGCCATTTTGAAGCAGTTGCAGGTCCAAAGATCATGTATGAAGGTCATGGTGTTACGACCCTAGAGGCCATAAATGTTTCAATAATCCTCTGTTACCTGTGTGTGTGATTGGTTGCAGGTGTGTCAGAATGATTGCAGGTTGCCCCGGGGAGCTGATTGGCTGATGCCTTGGAGCCAGAGGTTTATAGTCCGGCTCCACCCAGTTCCTGGAGGCTCACCTCTGCTGTCCCAGTTGACCAGCATGTTATGAGAAATTAATCTATATGAAGGCTGACTCGTTGTTGTTTGGTATCAGTCCTACGATGGCCGTGTCATCATGGTGTTGGTGGGGTGGATGGGGGAGCAGTCCTGGGTGAAGAGTAGAGGAGGGGGCTGAGGACACACCCCTGTGGTGTGCCAGTGTTCAGGATGAGGGTGGATGATGTGCGGCCTCCCATCCCGACGTTTTGTGGTTTGTTGCTGAGGAAGTCCAGTATCCCGGTGCACAGTGAACTGCCTATACACAGGCAGTGAAGTGAGTCTGATTAAAGTTCAGTATCTGACTTCTCTGATTCAAGGTGTCGTCTGTGGAGGTCGAGCTAATAATACCAGTACAGCTCAGTGTTCAATGATGGCACGAACATGTTTGACACACAGAGGTCACACCACAACACTGTGGGGGCGATAGCTTCTATCATATACAGAATATTTCTGTTGTACATGGTGTGCTGCAGCTCTTTCCCCAACTGAGAGGTTCACTTCCTCTTTTCTGTGTTACCAGCTGAGTGTTTGGCAGCAGAATGACTCTGGACTCCCACCGCTGCTCGAGACGACAGCATCAGCTCTTCGAAACGTCTACACGCTCACATGTTGGGAACTTGGCCACACACAGAGATTCTTTCTTCAAAATCAATTCAACTTCTTCCCCAAAAACTACAGAATGCACCATTAATGTGTAGTTTGTAAAGATAGTGAAATGAGGAACTGAGTTTGATGACTTTGAACAAACAGTTGAACCACAAATGACACGAGAGTTAGCTGGTATCAGTTCCAGCAGCTCTATCTTTTTTTTTCATCACTGGTGAGAACATGATGTCACCCTTCAAACCTACATTCTCCACCCGGCCCAGTGCCCACACCCACGCCCACATCCTATGCATCATTTATAAAAAAAGTCACTTCATTTCTCGGTGTGTCTCTTCTTGTTTTTCGTGACCTTTGACAGTCGATGGTACCACTTTACTTTCCTTCATGAACAGTGTAAAGTTGTGTTTGGTCACACTGGTGGGCAGATGGGTTTGTGGGATAACGTGATCTCTTGCCAGGCTTCAGGCTGTTGTCGTTCAGCCAATCAGGTTCCGATGAAAAGTTCAGCGTACCTTCTTTGGAAGGATTGGATTCACCAGCTGACTCCGCTGGTGGTGACGCCCTCCTGCTGTTGATCTGATTGGCTGAAGTGTGATAGACATGATGGTTCGTCCAATTGCCTGAGAAGTATTTTTTGAAAATGGCTGCCCTTTTCAACAGCCCAGTCTCCAGGAGTTAATGTTGGCAGTTAACGTTTCTGCAAACCACAGATATGTCCAATGTTGACATTCATACCAAACGTGTCGTATCAGGTTCATATTATATGTTTGTTAGACTTTTGCATCAGGAGGTGGAGGTGTGGGTGGTGTTGTTACAGTCAACAAGGCTGCACGTGGGCGAGATTTCCAGCTGACCAAAGATGACTGATTTTCACAGGATGGCGGACGATCTCCAGTCATTTCTGTGGCGACAAGAACTGCTGGAAATCTCCCCACAGAGTGGAACGACAGTCTTACTGGCCTTTACTAACACCACCGTCTTCTCCACATCCTGATGTGACAGACAGCTGAATGTGAAATGACATGTTTGGTACAGATGTCGACCTCGAGTCTCACCACTGGAGACAATCCAACTGTTTTTGTTGTGACCGAAACCGACTATTCTTCCATGAAGTTGAACCGTCTCCATTAGTGACGTCTGCAACCAAATCAGTGTTGATGTTTTACCAACCCTAACCAGAGCATGAACCCAGCTTTCAACCTAAACAACGGTAAAGTTGAAATGTTTAGTTTGAACTTTTGGTGATTGGTCAGGTTTCTTTGTCTAATTATGTATTAACAGCTTCTGTTTGGTGTGTACCTGATGATGAACAGACAGCCATCACTGGATTACCTTTAAACTGAAGAAATATATATGGTGACCACTTTATTCGGTACACCTGTGACCTATAAAGGCTCTCAACCCAATCACCAGAACCCACAGACATGTTAAACATTTAAGTTTCTTCATGTTTCTTTGCTGTGGCGTCACTTTGCTCGTGTTCTGGTGCCGATTGGACACAATAAGCGTCAACTTTCTCTCCGACTCTGCAGCCCTCACCCAGCTCGTACACCACCACCGTCCTTACGTCCACTTCCTGACATGAAAGTCAGCTCATGTCCAAGCGTGTGAAAGTGACATGACACGTATCATACAACCGTCAGTTCAGTATAGATGAGACAAACAAATCTGAACACGTGTAGTTTGCAGGAACACACATTTCCAGCTGTTTTTTCCTCTGTCACTGTATTTATCTTTAAAACACAGCAGGCATCATGAAGTTCGACGGGCACGTGACTCCAAACAAGCCTCAGTTGTTCCTCCATGAGGCCTGAGTGCACATTTATTTGCAAAATACACAAATCAGCTCTCGAGACAGTTCCTTGAGCTGCTTCAGTATCAGATGATGCAATCATTTACTTATATAAACATATACAAGTCGATAAAAACTTAATCTTTCTCTGGAATCTGTGATAAATGTCTGACATCTGATGTAACTGTGTTACTGACGAATAGGAAGCATTGGTGTTCATTAGTCAAATAAAGACAGACACAGATAAAGACTCTGTGGCTTTGTGCTGTTTTAGGAACATGTGTGAACAACCAGACAGCTGAGTTCCTGTTCTCAGCTCAGATGGAAACTGTGGTCAGTTCAGTCGCTTCAGTCTGAGAGAAGATGAGGTTGAATATCTGCAGCTGCCTGCTGGTCTTTGTTCTGGGATGTAAAGTCACTGCAGGTAAGAACTTTTTATTAGATTCTGTTCGGTGCCGTCTGTCCTCAGAGTTGTTCAGAGTCGTAGTTTCATCGAGTTTGTAGCTCAACATCGACGTGAAGTTCACAAGAAGTCTGACAGCTCGTAGTCAAAGTGTCATAAAGTGGTTAACATCAGTTCAGGTAGTGCGTTAGAAGCTAGTCGCGATGTATTTACATTAATAAAGAGCAGAACTAAAGCTTTAACTGTTGTTCTCTAAATGTCTGACCTTCATCTGATCAGATATTTGATTGTTGCTTTTTTGCGGATAAAGAACCGAATCAGTCAATCGCTCTTTATTTGTACAACAGCACCAACTCACAATAGAAGTCATGACACGTTACAAACTGAGCAGGTTCAGAACAAACTCCTGGATTCATTTATTCACAGAGACCCAACATTTCCCTCATGAGCACGAGGATCCAACAGCAGCATGAATAAAACTGACTCGTAACAGGAAGAAAACCTTGCGCACAACCGGACTCAATGCTGGGTGGTCCGTCTATGTGCCTCGATCAAATCTGGTCCAGTTTCTGTCAGAATGCCACCAGACACACAACATAACAAGAACTCATTTAGCTGCCAAAGTAAAAGTTGGATGAACTTTAGTTTTCACTCATGATGATGTTTTAGATGATTGTGGCTGAAACCTCGTCTGCTTCTTTAGTCTGAAGGTGGTTTTCACTCAAGGTCGTGTTCAATAAGTACTCTCATATTAAATCATTTTTGAGTTTCGTGCAGTATTAAGATGCAGACAGATGTGTTTTTTATTGTAAAAGTGTAAATTGTCTCTTTTTTTCAGCAATAAAACATGAAGTAGTCGAGGAGAAGCAGTCAGTCACTCTGCGTTGTCTTCACTCTGTGGAGGGTGAAGTGACGTGGAGCAGAGAGACGAACGGACACAGAGTTGACATTCTTACAGCTCATGGTGACAGGGACAAGAAACACATTTCTGATCCAGGCAGACGATACAGTTCACTGGCAGATAAATCACTTCACATTCGCAGTGTTACCGTCTCAGACTCTGGAACATACTTGTGTAATAATGAAGCAGCTGTGGAGCTGACGGTGATCCCATCAGGTAACATCACACTTTGTTTCTCTTCTTGTTTCAACATCATGTTTCTTAGCTAAATGTTTAACAGCTATATATATTACAGAATATAATGTTATCATTATTCATGACTTGGACACTTTAGACTTAAATTCATGCCACAGTGGACTGGCAGCAGCAGGTGATTCACTCCTGATGCTGTAGTGGAGAAGCCTGTTGTTGCACTTTAGCATTCAGGGTGAACTGCAAATAACTCAGTCTTGGTTATTTATACAAGTTATAAAAAGCTAAAATAATGTATATCAGGCTTCAAATTAAACATGAAGAACATAATTTTACCAGAGACGTACCGACAGATGATCTTTGAAGTTTGTTTTGATGTCCTTATAGTTATAGTTATAGTTCTTGGTGTGGCCTGTCCGTTACTCTATAATTGTTTAAGTTACTTTATTTTTAAATCTGCATCAAACTGTCTCAGCTTCTATCTTCTTCTCTGAAACCTAATCCAAGAACTTAAACATGGAGGACATTTAGAATATGTAAAGTAACAGGCCATGATCATTTTATGACGGTAAGTTAAATGAATCTTGTTTTGTTTGCTGTGTACAGGAACAATCATACGTAACGCTACAGAGAAGACCATCATCACTCTGAACTGTCCTCGTGATGTTGGAGGATCACATGTTCCAACATGGAGCAAAGACAGGAGTGAAGTACAAGAAAACATATGGGTTTATGTTTCACCTGTGGACAAGACGTTGACATTAACACACGTTCAGCCTGGTGACTCTGGACTTTACTACTGTGATGGAAAACCTGCTGTGTACCTGACTGTGATGGAAGCTGAGACATCTGACAGAGGTGAGAGACAAGAAGTCTGAGAGGAACAAAGAAATATGAGTCAAATATTCATCATTCTAAAGAATATTTCACAATTTCAGGAAATTAGTTTTTTACTTTTTTTGCTGAGTTAGATAAGAGGATTAATGTCACTTTCATACCTGTCTGTTAAATATGAAGCTCAGCTAGTCGCTGGTTATCTTAGCAGAACCAACATTGTTCTCCTGTAGAACAACGTGCCTGGTGTGAGTTCCTCTTTCTTATAATTACACCTGATCTGACAGTTGAGCTTTTAGCAGCGAGTCTCTGTGTGATCAGCTGATTAGAGGTGCTGGTCAGTTGATTTGTTACGTTTGAACAGAGACAGGCTAACTGTTTCCCCTGTTCCTCGTCTCTGTGCTAAGCTAAGCTAAGCTAAGCTAAGCCAACAGGCCTCTGGGTGTAGCTTATTGGCTAGACCCAGGCTTTTTATAGTGTGTGAGTGTCTGATGTCATCTCTCTGTGGTGAAGTTGTGTTTGTGTTTGTGGTATAAATGTCCTCTGAACACTGAACGTACCGAGGCTTCACCTAAAATAACTCAACACCAACAACTCAAACTGCAGCTAAACCAACAAGAAGACAAACAGCAGCAACAACTGCAGCATTAACACCAGCAGAGAACACTGAGACACCTACAGCAACCAGACAAACAGGCAAGAAGGGAAAGAACAACAACAGGAAGATAAAAACAGGTTTTTATATTGGTGAAATCTAAAAGAGCTCAAACACAAATAAAAACCAACAGCATGAAGACGTGAGGAGTTATTCAAACAGACACAGATCTACAGTCAGTGCAGACATGTTTCTATGACACTGTGATAAAGTTAAAGTTTGTGGTCTAATGAAGGAAGTCGAGCACACGACATGCTCTGAATGCCAGTTCAACTCAAGAGAACAAATGACCACAATAATGAAAGAAGTCTCAGACTAGAAAACGTCTTCATCAAGTCACTTAGAAACTATGTAATTACATTTATAACAATTAAATGTTTCCTGAAAGACTGTTTGAATTTGAAAGGTGAAGACTCGATATTATCGTGACTATAGTCTTAATTCAATTTGATTTAGAGAATTTAAACATATCTTTTTCTCTCACTGAGATATCAGAAGTCAAGATTCAATTATAGATCTGAAACTGGAGGGAAGATCTAAAGTTTGAGTTAGAACATCATTTTAAGATATTTACTACAGAGTCATGGATAATCTCTTAGTGTCAGGTCATTTTAACACAAGAACTTTATGATCGACTATTAACACGTTTAATTGCTTTTATATCTGAACTCAATACAACTCAATGGTCCATAGTTACTGATTAGGGTCATATTCACAAAGAATCTTAAGGCTAAAAGTAGCTCCTAACAGGCGAATTTAGGAGCAACTCCTAAAAATAATGGGCGTGTCAGTCGTAACTTTAGGACTCCTAATTTTTGAAAATAAGAGTTATTCACAAAACATTTTAAGCCTAAAAGTAGCAGCTCAGTCTGGGAGACCTTAGAAGTAGTCCAGAGGACTCCTAACTCGCTAAGACCTGGTCACAGCCGAATGTTTTGAAGACGCTAAATAACAGGGAATTATTAAAACGATGTCAGATGGACCGTGAAGGGATTGAAGTTCTGGTTGAGTTGGTGAGGGACGCAATAATGTCCTCAACCAACCGAAACAATCCAATAACGCCAGAGTTAAAATACACACCGATGTTTGGCTATGGGGAAAATGCAGCTCTTCGCACGGGACTAGTATTACCTGGGGACCTCAAGTGATTTAGAAATTATCCCACCACGTCCGTGTTTCGTGCGGCGCATTCACACAGGATAAGCAAAGTCTGTGTTTTACTGACATTATCCCCCAGGTCGATCGCACCAGAGCCCTTGCTGGAGCAGCACAACTGTTAGATATGGATATTTTTAATATAATAACTGGTGAGCCTGTTGAAAGATGGAAAAATGTTCCTTATCGCATGCTGCCATGCATGTAATCCATCTAATCATCTTTCGAGATTTCGCTCTTCTGATGAGCCTCCTGAATTTGCACCCAAAATGCTGTCAAAACTTTCATTTATAATTCCCAACGCATCCTCCATAATTATCAACTGGGAAAAAGGCCAAAAAAGGTGGAAAACACTAAAAACCTTAAGAAAATCAAAAAACGACCCCAAATCACAGAGATGCCGATTCGCAAGGGACTGATATTATCACATGACCTCTGTGTTTGGTGAAATATGATAGGTGATTTGCAGTGGAATTTTTACTTTACAAATTATGGACATGGCAGATTCACACGGGATTAAGATCACAGACGACCTCCGCAACTATTACAAATTACTGGAGGTCCCCAGGTTATACTAGTCCCGTGCGAATAGGGCTTTTGTCAATCGGAAAAAGTTGCATTCCATCAATACACAAATTGTCTTTGACGCATGTTACAATATACTGGACATTGTTGTGAAATGGCCCGGATCAACACACGATTCCTGAATTTTAATGGAGAGTGGTTTGACGCAGCTTTTCGAGCAAATGCCGCTTTTATTGGCAATTCACGTTTTTCATCGCAATTTTTGTAAATTGTAATTTTTGTCTGAAGCGTTTTTTGTTCGGGGGGTGCACTTAATTCTCCTCATAAATACATTTCTTTATCCAATATCTTTTCATAGGCTTTGTCATGGGCTTGTAGTCAACTTCCTTATTTTCACTTCATGCATTGCGTAGACTAAATGACTTTTCAATGGGCTGCCCTGTCACTCAACAACCAATCACCGTTGTCACCGCTTCTAAGTGCGTCCTTATAAGATGACGTCATCCATAGCAACAGAGAGTTACTTCTAGTTTAGGAGTTCACTGTTTTCATAACTAAAAGTAGGTCTCAGTGGCTTTGTGAATTACTTTTAAGAAACGACTCCTACATAAAAACTTTAAGTCCAATTTAGGAGTTAAGATAAAAGTCTTTGTGAATACGGGCCCAGAACAATATAGGAGACATTCTGAATTAAGATTTTTAGTTGCCATGAATGTATTGTGGATTTGTTTGATGTACATTTTTATAAATTTGATGGGATTTCCAAACTGAACTGAATCTTGTTTCTCGCAAGGAAAAAAGAAAACCACACCACCACCACCAACAACTACAAAGCCGACTACGAAGCCGACTACGAAGCCAACTACGACTACGAAGCCAACTACGACTACGACTACGATGCCGACTACGATGTCGACTACAAAGCCAACTACGACTAAGAAGCCGACTAAGAAGAGAACTAAGAAGAGAACTACAACTACGAAGCCGACGATGACGACACTTACTACTACAGCATCACCATGGTCAAGCACAGGTAGGTGTACAATGATGATCCGAAGTCTTACCAAGTCTTACTGAGTTATTAAATGTGAATTTGTCTTCCAGTTGCTCCTCCAGAACAAAAACCACCTCTCCCTTTGGTGATTGGTATCGTTGTCCCCTTGCTCCTCATCATCCTCCTCCTCATCTTCTACCTGATTCATAGATGCAGGTTTAAAAGACGAGGTAAATAAAACCTGACACAGTATGAGTGTAACACATTCTGCACACTTTAATATGTTAATTTATATTTGAATAATTAATTTGTAGAAATGACATCAGAAAGTCAGATACAGGTTATAACTCAGATATTTTTTTGTCTCAGTTGATTATTACTCAACAGATTATCAGTTCTGTGCCATTCACAGTCTTTTTCACAGGAACTGAGGAAAGATGCCACGTCTATGATGAGATACAGGGTGGAGCAGAGTTTCAGGTTACGAACAGTGAGAAATAAGAAGTGTTTCATTCTATAAAAACTTCCTCCTTCCTCTTTCTGTGAGGATCCAGACTGATGTGAAATGAAATCCCACACTGATGGATTTGTGCTGAGTTTCCTAAAGTACACAGACGGTGGCCAACCTGATTTATATGACTTGAATCAAATAAGCTGTATTAATGTATGTAAGTACCACTTCATGTATACAAATGAGTATTCTTCTATTTTTGATTCTTCCTGCAGGTGTAGAACGAGTCCCTGTACCTACAGATGCATTCTGCATGGTAGAATGTCCAGGTAAATAATTCAACATGTCTCCACTACCTTTACGAAGCGCCAAAAAAAGCTGCTTGTTTAGTGCAGATGACTTCACGATTCCACCAGACGAGTGTCCGCCGTGTGGCGGAGCTGATGGTTTTACTGTAGTCTATCTGTCAACCTCTGCCAGATCCGCTGCGCTGCGTATCTGCTCCATCCAGCTCCGGCAGTCTAAAGCCCTCAAAAACAGATACACAGGACTTCTATTTCTGGCGGATGCTGGAGCACGACGCAGCAATTCAGCTGAATTTAGCACAGAGCAGACAGGAAGTCACGTACAGAAACAACTGCTGTGTCTCAGTTCAGCTCTGCATCCTTTAGAGGAGCATTTGAAGGCCAATTATGTCACCTGAAGGCTGACCCAGTCTGAAGGCTCCTCCAGATGCTCCTTCTTTTCCCTGTTACTGGAGGATGCACTGCTACGATCCTTCGTGGCCTCACATATCCCAATATTCTTTGCGAGCCTGAAAAAGAAGAAAGAAAGAAAGAAAGAAAGAGAGAAAATGGGACATCACGTGGCGTAGATCGTCACTGTAGCGGGCCTGGGCGGCGGAAATGGTGACGTAAGGGTAAAACATCTGGTGACACAACCAGGAAATGCTCCAAAGGCTAGACCGTCACATTTAACGATGGCTGACGAGGTTAACAAGGTCTCTCTGAAGGACTCGCCTTCAAAGACCACAAAGGCCGAGTCCTTCAGAGGATGCAGACCCTGAACTGAGACAGAGCAAATATCTCAAAAAAGAGACAAACACAAGCTGTTCTAATAATCCTTTGGTCGGGAACACTTCATGTTGTTGTTTTACAGCACATACCAATAACTGCGGTCGCAAGTAGTTATGTGATTATCGCGGGAACTCCTCGATCTCGTGACGCCAGTTGTCCGACCGTACTCGGCGTGGTGGACTCAAAACACAAATGGTGGCGGAGCAAAACCAGACCGGAGCCGTAAGGCACTGGATACATATCTGGTGGAATCTCGGGATGACAGTTGATCAAAACACAACACAATGTTTATTTTCTAGAAGTTCTTTATTGCTTGTAAGTGAGAGCATGAATAGATGATGACTGAATAGAGGATAGAAAACAATACACTCAGTTGTAACAGTCACAATATCACATATGATCTCTATCAAAACATTATTCAAATCATCTCCACATCCGTCTCATGATACACATGAACTTCTTTTACACTTCAACCATTGTTGTGTGTCAAACGTCAACCGAAGGTCAAAACACTTTTACACAGAAGAGGCTTCACCGACCCCCACTCATACTGCAACCACAAAACTATCACATGATTTCACTTTACATAAATAATAATGTATCTATATTGTTAAGTTTCAGATGTAAGAACAAGATATCAAAATAAGAAGGGACATTTGAACATTTCTCTCACAATCCCAAAGAACATTATGTTGACTTACCATCTCTGACATTTATGACACAATAGTTGTCTCATAATTAGTATTTCTTTATGTCATAATTATAACATTTGCCCAATGAACAAGAGGCCTAAATAGATGAGAATGTGTTAGATGAAAGTTCATACAGTTTTTCAGGTTACAGGACATTATGGTTATGAAAGAGTTTAATTTCCTTAAAAAGGTGCGATATGTAAGAATTGGCCAGTTGTTGAATTCATAATCACATAAAGTAGCGGGCATTATGTCCACCAGCTGCTGCAGGGCAGGGCTAGCTAGTTAGCATGCTAACATTAATTGTAAGTTGGTTCCAATTTATAGTTTTTGCTTCTAAATGTTTTTATAGGTGGATCAAACCCAAATGATCCCACATATTACACCATCCCCGACCGTCAACCGATGGAAAATACGACCGGTAAAGACTTTACAGACATTTATAACCAAATATTCTGTTGATAAACTTCTGAAGACAAAACAGTTCATATCCATCATTTTATCATTTTTCCTCACAGACACATCTGGACCTGACGAGTCCCTGTACTCTGAGATCTGCGAGCCTTTCACCGGTGGAAATAATAAAGAAGGTAACTTTAAGCTTCAGCTCCTCTGTGAACTCCGTAAATACACAGGTTTATAACATGCAGTGTTTCCCCCAGTATTTTCTGAGACTGTGGCGCCGGCCTGGGGGGGGGGGGGGGGTTGTTTAATCATACTGTAATATTTATACTTATGTCATAGGCTACTTAGGGAATTTCATTTTTTTCTCTTTTCTCTTTCTCTTCTTCTGGTTATGATGCTCTCACAAGCCATCATGAACTCTAATATTGTAAAGAAATACTATTTTTATTATTTGTTTCAAGAGAGGAGTTATCTAAGTCAGAGTCCTGCATGAGTGAAAAATAATGTACTGTGTTGGACACAGATGCGGATCGAGTCGGACACCTAGAGAGGCGGGTCGGGTTTTACGATTGGCACTTTCAAGGCGTCACTTTCATCAGTCATTATTAGCGACACAAATAATAAGCATTTATATATTATGTGAGCTCATTCATGCGTGCTTGCGCCCCCCCAGAACTCCCATTCCCCACGCTGTCTTACTTTCACTTTTAAAAATTGTGTCCATCAATTTTCTTTCGGGCATCGGTATGAATTTATAGCAGGTCGGCTCGGGTACGGAATGTAATTTGTGCTACGGTCGGAAAACGGGTCGGATGCGGTGACCCATGCAGGGTGACCATTTTAATCCTCTAGCTAATTATCAAGCTAAATATCGAACATGCTAGTTAACGTCAAAGACTGCGGTGGAAGATGATGGTAAAATATTTCCCCTCTCTAACACTGGATTTATTTATGCCTGAATTTTTAAGGTGTGGCGGCTTTTATTTTGCCGTGGCGGTGCGCCACAGTCAATTACATGTAGGGGAAACCCTGACATGAGATGCAAAATGAGGCCAATTGTATTTTTTGCCATTCCAAAGGAAACAAAATAAAACGAGAGAAAGAACAAAGTGGAAACCTACAAAAACTACCGATGGGATTTTCCTTTAAAACGGCCATTTAAGTGTAAGATTTGAGATAACAGGAAAAAAAGTCTACATCATCAAAAGATTAATGAAAAGTAATTTTTTGTGATTTTCTCTAGATCCATAGGTTCTTCACAGCCGACTGACAACACGTACTGTTTACTGCAGAACCCCAAAACATCTGGAAAGCATCCAAAGTGACCAGTCAGCTGTTTGTGATGTCAGACATGACTGTGGTTGATGATGTCAGTTGTTTTATTTAAATTGTGAACATGTATAATATTTTGACTTGCGTTTTATGTAAATATTAGATAGATACATTTTTTTTTACAATACAACATCTGTTATTTCTAGATTCTTACCTGTCAAACCGACCCAATCTGCAGAATAAATGTTTGTACAGTTCTGTAAAACCGCAAATAACCTGAAGCTTTTATTTCTTTATGTTGCAACTTCAAGCTTGTTTAAGTTTGTATTTCTCTCTTGTCTCAATGTTGTGCTGATGCTCTGGTTGGATTTAGACAGAAAAAACACTTCATCACATCGTGGTTGAAGTGGAGGCCGGCGGCGAAGGCGTGGGCTGGGACCCACTGGAGCTTGGCGGCGAAGGCGTGGGCTGGGGCCCACTAGAGGCTGGCGGCGAAGGCGTGGGCTTGGACCCACTGGAGGCCAGCGGCGAAGATGAAGGCTGAAACTCTCTTGAGGCCGGACTGCTGGCTGAGAAACCCTCCTGGGTCTTGGCCGGACCACCGACAGAGGTTCGCTGGGAGCTGATGAAGGGTCACTGGGAGCAAACGACCTTCGCCGGGCCTCCGACCGAGGAGCTGGCACTGGACTTGGCACAGGACTTGGCCAGGCCTCCGACCAAGGAGCAGGCACTGGACTTGGCACGGGACTCGGCCGGGCCTCCGACCGAGGGGCTTGGACTGGACTCGGCCGGGCCTATGACTGAGAAGCAGGCACAGGACTCGGCCGGGCCTCCAACCGAGGAGCAGGGACTGGACTTGGCACGGGACTCGGCCGGGCCTCCGACCGAGGGGCTTGGACTGGACTCGGCCGGGCCTCCGACCGAGGAGCAGGCACAGGACTCGGCCGGGCCTCCGACTGAGGAGCAGGCACAGGACTTGGCTGGGCCTCCGACCGAGGAGCTGGGACTGGACTCGGCCGGGCCTCCGACCGAGGAGCAGGGATAGGTGTCAACCTGGCCGCCGACTGAAGGCCACTGGCAGGTGTCAGCCACACCATAAGCGGAGTAAACTCGGCAAGCGCTGGCTGGGCAGTTGACAATGGAGCTGGGGCTCCAGAGCCAGACTTCAGGGAGCCAGGACGCGGCCGAGAACGTCGCTTTCTTGGTGGGGGCACTTTGTAGGCCAGCCGGGTTCCCCAGAAAGGAGAAATTTCAGCTGAGGCTGTAGCTGAGGCATGGGCTGAGGCCAGAGCTGAGGCATGGGCTTTGGCTGGTAGCTTGGCTGTGGCTTGAATAAAAACGTTGCTAGCAGCAATTTGACAAGCCCTGCTAGCCGGATTTGTACCAGTCTTGGTACCAGCGAATTGTTGCCAAGCCATCAACTGCTGGGTCCTCTTCTGGTCTGGTCATTCTGTCAGGTTGGGGTTTTAAGGGGAAAACCATGGATAAAGGAGGTGTTGGACCCAAATGCAGTTTAACAGGAGGCAAGATCAGGGGAAAAACAAAAAGCGAGCTTTATTTTAAAGCTGAGCACAAAACCAAAAGCAGACAAAACGGGAAAGAGAAGCAAAGTACAAACAAAAGGACAAAGTACAAATCAAAGGCAAAGTTCAAATCAAAAAAATGCAAAATGCAAAACTCAAGTCCAAAAACACATACCGTGTGGAGCAAGGAACAGACAGGAGTAGGCGCAAGAACAGGAGCATGGACGCAGACAGAAGCTGACAAATACAATGGCCGGACAAGGAGTGAAGGGAACACAGAGACTAAATACACAAACACTGATGACAAGGCGAGGAACAGGTGAGGTGGACCAACAGGTGAGATTACGAGTGGAATGCATGGATGAGAACACTGACAGACAGAGGGAGACAGAGGGAAGAACATAGGAGACACTTAAAGGACACATGAGGGCATGGAAAAATCAAAACATAAGACACAAGACATGATACAAAGACATGGAAATCAAATACAAGAACCCACAAGACAAAACCAGACACAAGAACACAACAAACATGAATCTACAGTCATGACAGACACTCTAATCCAGGGGTACTCAAATGCAAATCTTAAAGGGCCACAAAGATTTTTTTCAATAACTCAAAGGTCCATGTATTGAGGTCGGTCAGGCCACATGCAATAATACTGTTATATTCAAAACAAAATGTCCTTTTCATTCTAAACAACAACATACGAACTAAAATAAAATGTAATTTCCATTTTAACATAAATTAAAATACATAGTTGAATATTTCCTCTTTTTATTTGCCTTCAAACATTGTGTCCATCACTTCAGTCATGCATTATTTTATTTCATTGTGACATAGATGTGACAAGAATCCTGCTTGCAGCTTCATATGACGATTTCAGTGCATTTATTTGTGTTGTGCTCAACTCTGAATTTTGAGGAAATGTCTCTTCAAAATTCCTATGCTTCGTCTCATAATGCCGTTTCAAATTGGAAATCTTCATCACAGCTTCTCCTGGCATATTGTAACGCCCCTTGGGGACTGTGGCGCAATGACTCTTGGGTATTCTGTTGGTGTTGGTGTAATTATGGTTCGTGAATGTGTTTGTGAATAAGATGATATGTAAAATGATTGTGGGTTAATTCACGTCATTTGTTCTTTGATTTAATGGTGTTGAGTTTTAACAAGGATGATAAACATTTTGGCACCGTGAGTGAAAGGGTGTTTGCCGGGAGAAACTCCCCATCCGTTGCAATACTTGTGTGTTTGAAAATACATGATGAGATGGAGTAGAATCAGTTAAACTACATCTGGCCTCTGTTACCGCTGTCAGATACGTGGGGCTTGTCCTGGTCAGAGGGAGAATGAATGCAAATTTTAAATCTCTATTTCTCTGAGTCGCAGACTTTCACTGTCCACTTTGTTATAGCAGTATACTTGGAAAACGCCATTTTCAATCTTATACCACCGGCAAAATGTGAATACGCGAACTGCTCCGAAAACGAAAGTGAAAGTTAAAAGTTGCGCTCACAGCAGTGAGTGACCCAGCTGTCTCTGTATCGTTGGCATGGAGACAAGTCCCGGTGCACACGTGCTGACCCAACCAAAACACATGGTGAAGGAATAAAAGTTTGGGGGCCACAAACAGGAGGCCGGCGGGCCGGATGCGGCCCGGGGGCCGCCTATTGAGGATCGCTGCTCTAATCCATCCTGTATCTTTTCATGAACGTGCCGTTTCCCTTTATTTCCTGACAAACGAGAACATGAATGTCAGAGTCTTAGTAATCCGGGGAATAATCATTGATTAACGACTTTTACAGTTTGATGACTAACAGGATGTGGTGAGAAGCAACTGTTGGCAAACAAGTTCAGGTCAGACTGTATTTACCTTGTTTGCTGTACCTGTACCACACACACAACAGGAGGACAAAGAGGAAGGCAGTGGCGAATAAGCCAAGGAAGAGGATGCCGTAGTCGACGGTGGACACTTCATCCATCAAATCATGATGTTTGTGGTGTTTAGGAGCAGGCACATGCACACATAAGGCCCAAGGGGTGCTTGAGCCCCTGCCCTTTTTGCCTCGTATTAAAAAGTGCCCCTTTTGTGTGTTTTTTAATGAATAAATAATTTCCTGTTGTGCAAAGGGATGTCAAAAAAATGGCAGTATAAAAACGAGACGGTTTTCTTATCTACAATACGCATTTCCTGGTAATACAGTGTTGTGTGTGTGCTGAGCCTAAAGACACTTCTCTGTGCGGCTCCGGTCTCTCTCTCTCTCTCTCTCTATCCTTTGTGAGAGAGAGAGAGAGAAGCAGTTCGGTAAAGTTGGAAATATATTCACAGATTCGAACTTCCCGGATCAATAACTGAAATATCAATAACTTAAATATGAGTCATATTTCAGAAGAGCACTAATTTGTGCTTGTTAAGAGCACTGCTTGTTAATGAGAGAGTTAAAAATAATCTAATCTGACAGCCGTCTGTGTCGGCTGTTTATCTCGCCACAAATCTTAAACTTCTTCCAGATATTGAGTTCACTGTGACTTTGCTGTCACAGTAGTCATTTATTTGTTTTGTCCCCTTTTTTTCGATGTGTGGCCTGTATTTGTAGTTTGCACTTGCCTTCCAATAAATTGCCTAATAATAAACCAATGTTTTATTGCTTTTTAAGAATTGCAGCTGAATTGCATGTCTTCCAAACCTCAGTATTATGATAATGTGAAGAAACTCATGTTGAATATAATTTGTTGACACAAAATAAATGGCAATTGCATATCATTCACAGCTACACAGGATACACAGCTAAGTAGTTAGCTTTCTATAAGTACTTTTTAAATTCATTTTACATTAATTTATCTACATATCGTGTAGAGAAAAAAATGCACACTGTATTTAGAACATCTGCACAAAAACATTTAGTTTATTATTGTTTTATGTCACTTTAAACTTCTCCCGATTTGGGTTGGTGTTCCACACGGTTCTGTTCTGGGCCCGGTGCAGTTCATTTGTGGATTTTATTAAAGTTTGATGTTACCTGAATTCATCACGTTTTCATCATTTATGCTCTCTCAACATTCAGAGAGGAGAAACAGTTTTGAAAGCCAGAGAGGAAACATGAAGCAAAAGGACTTTGTGTAAGTTTGATGTTACCCGGTTGGATAGCGGGAAGCTGCACCACTGACTCTCTGTAACATAAGAATCTGTCTGGGTCTGCAAGAACTCGTTGAATGTTTTGTTTGTCTGCAAGTCGAGGACGATGGAACACTGGAGGGCGAGGAGTGAATGCTGGAGGTTCAGGGTTAGACGCTGGAGGATTAGGGTCGGGCGCTGGAGGGTTTCTTAAAGCCCCTGTACGGAGTTTTTAACTGGATATAGAAACGTCTCTGGTTTCTGCTGATGTGTCTCTGTTACCTACAACAGCAAATGAGCCCATCAGCGTGAAGATACGCTTTTTCTAAGTAGTCTAATTCTATACCTCTGAAAGGCCTTGGTCGGGTCGGACCACTGACGAAACGATTTACGGCAGTCAGACCGGAACTGACGACATTCAGGATACGGCATAGCTGTTTTGTTGCTACGCTAGCCAGTGCTAACCGAGCTAAAACTTTTGTCATGGCTGATAATGAGACAAAGAAAATAAAAAGAATTCGAACCGAAGACCAACGAAAGGCCAAGAGGGAATCTGATCGAGCTAGGGCTAAAACACGGATAAACATTGGCGATTCCTTCCAGAGATGGAGAGAGTTGCGGGGCTTGAAGGGAGGGTCGGATCCAGAATTCGCCCGATTCCTCCTAGACAGGTTTGTAAATTTTATTTCATTTATGAAATGTATTGCGGGACGTAGTTTACAGCAATACATGAATTTATGTTGTTACAACAAAGCTGGCTAACGTTACCACTAGATTAGCTCTAGATACTACACTCGTGAAAACGACAACAAACGTCTTAGATCACGCATCCATTTCAGCTGTGTGTATCAGCCCAGCCGACCTGCAATGATGCATCGGTAATATCCTCTGTCATTATAAATGATTCAGTTTCTTACTTAGAACAAAACATCCATCACAATCACTGTGACTTTGCTGTAACGCTAGCTCTGTAGCACTGTGGGTAATATATATAGCTGGGAAATTGCAGCGCAACAGCAGCATTACTTCGTTTCACCGGCGGCATATTATATTAAGTAGAAATACAAATAGACACATTACCTCGTCCATATGCACGCTGCAGATAGCTGCTAAAAAAAAGTTTTCAAAGCAAGTCCCGTCGTCTTTCCGACGTTTCCAAAACAAATCTACACTCGCCGAAGACAAACGTCTTCACGACAGTGGGCGCTAGAGCTCATGGGAAATGCAGTCTTCATTCCGGCAAAACACCACCGCTTTCGTCCAGCGGGGCCGCCAAAATCAACACTAAATGAAAAGTCTGTACAGGGGCTTTAATAAAATAAATTTACGAGACTAGTGATGAAAGCTTATTTATTTAGTTCGTTCAAAATCTATAAATTTCTTCTCAAAAACTAGAGTGCACCTTTTCTATGATGGGAAGTTCTGAAAAATACTAAAATGAGGAACTGGATTTGATGAATTTGGCCAAACTTTTATGCACAATCAGTATATTTGGTTATTAAAATAACAAATTAAAAGGAATCAGATGAGTCTGTTCTTGAGAAGTTTGCATGATGTCACACTTCACACCTTCCGTCTCCACCAGTGCCCACAGCTCTCAGTGTGAAGCTAAATATGGTCTGTTAGTGATGACAGCAAGTACAAAACACAGAAACAGAGAAAGAGTGATATTATTGTAAAAATGTTGACGTGTATACAAGACGAACATCCCAACGAGAAGCAAGTAAAAGATCTGAGAGCTGTGAGAATGTCAACGTGTAGAATGCAGAACTGTTGAACTTCTGAAGACACATTAAAGCTGCAGTTTTGTCTCCTCCCAGTGGCAGAAAGGGTTCTCTACAATAAACTCCACAAAGCTCCTGCAGAAGCTCCTGTCATGTAGGTGATCACAATTTGATCTTAACTTCTTCTGAGTGATTGTGATTGAGACCAGCTGGTGACTTTTCTGGGCCACAAACACTACAATGGGAGAGTCTAAGTGGCTCAGCATTGATCTGAAATTGATTTGACCAAGTCAGGAGAGACACTTGGAGCCATTTTGAAGCAGTTGCAGGTCCAAAGATCATGTATGAAGGTCATGGTGTTACGACCCTAGAGGCCATAAATGTTTCAATAATCCTCTGTTACCTGCGTGTCTGAGTACTTGCAGGTTGCCCCGGGGAGCTGATTGGCTGATGCCTTGGAGCCAGAGGTTTATAGTCCGGCTCCTCCCAGTTCCTGGAGGCTCACCTTTGCTGTCCCAGTTGACCAGCATGTGTGATTGTGGACAAACTATGTTTGTCAGTAAAACGATGTAAAAATGCTTGGCTGCTGGTGGTGTTTGGGGGACGGGAAGAGGGGAGTCTCATTTTCATGTTGCACCAGGGTTTCCCCGAGGCCCTGGTCATAACACATGGCACCATGAGGAATTCCTCTTTTCCACTGGTCTAAAATCTCACTAAGATCAGGCTTATGTCTTCAATGGGAAACTGTACACTCAGCATAAACCCGATGTATTTCCCGCCTCAGAGAGTAATGTCACATTATTACCATCCTGCATCAATAAGGACATTAAGGAGTTTAGGGTGCGCTCTGTTGTGGTTTTCTCTTCTGTTACAACTGCTTCTGGTAAATTCAGGACGTGACGTCAGCGACGTACAACGTAACGCTTCAGATGAAAGTCCCAGCTGGGCGGTCTTTACCTGAGTTTAAGAAACCCGTGTGGACCCGTCATTCCTGCAAGTATTGAGTGGATTAATGAACATACTTTACAGAAGGTCGACATCTTTATATCTTAAATCTTACATTTCTTTACCGTCTCATGTAATAATCGTATATTTTGAGATGCTGGACTTTTGTTTTTCATCCCTATCATCAAAACTAAAACAAAAGATGGTGAAATATTTCACATTATGAGAAATGAATCTAGAATATATGAAGGCTGACTCGTTGTTGTTTGGTATCAGTCCTACGATGGCCGTGTCATCATGGTGTTGGTGGGGTGGATGGGGGAGCAGTCCTGGGTGAAGAGCGAGTAGAGGAGTGGGCTGAGGACACACCCCTGTGGTGTGCCAGTGTTCAGGATGAGGGTGGATGATGTGCGGCCTCCCATCCTGACGTTTTGTGGTCTGTTGCTGAGGAAGTCCAGTATCCCGGTGCACAGTGAACTGTCCAAACACAGGCAGTGAAGTGAGTCTGATTAAAGTTCAGTATCTGACTTCTCTGATTCAAGATGTCGTCTGTGGAGGTCGAGCTAATAATACCAGTACAGCTCAGTGTTCAATGATGGCACGAACATGTTTGACACACAGAGGTCACACCACAACACTGTGGGGGCGATAGCTTCTATCATATACAGAATATTTCTGTTGTACATGGTGTGCTGCAGCTCTTTCCCCAACTGAGAGGTTCACTTCCTCTTTTCTGTGTTACCAGCTGAGTGTTTGGCAGCAGAATGACTCTGGACTCCCACCGCTGCTCGAGACGACAGCATCAGCTCTTCGAAACGTCTACACGCTCACATGTTGGGAACTTGGCCACACACAGAGATTCTTTCTTCAAAATCAATTCAACTTCTTCCCCAAAAACTACAGAATGCACCGTTAATGTGTAGTTTGTAAAGATAGTAAAATGAGGAACTGAGTTTGATGACTTTGAACAAACAGTTGAACCACAAATGACACGAGAGTTAGCTGGTATCAGTTCCAGCAGCTCTATCTTTTTTTATCATCACTGATGAAAACATGATGTCACCCTTCAAACCTATTGTCTCCAACCGGCCCAGTGCCCACACCCACGCCCACATCCTCTGCATCATTTATAAAAAAAGTCACTTCATTTCTCGGTGTGTCTCTTCTTGTTTTCGTGACCTTTGACAGTCGATGGTACCACTTTACTTTCCTTCATGAACAGTGTGAAGTTGTGTTTGGTCACACTGGTGGGCAGATGGGTTTGTGAGATAACGTGATCTCTTGCCAGGCTTCAGGCTGTTGTCATTCAGCCAATCAGGTTCCGATGAAAAGGTTAGCATAGCTTCTTTAGCATCAGTTCTATCAGAACTGGAGGGTTTATTTCACTGAAAGAAGAGCAGCGAGCAACACTGATGGAAACATGTCTTCACTCTTCTCTCCACTGACTCCAGGAAGGGATGGATTCACCAGCTGACTCCGCTGGTGGTGACGCTCTCCTGCTGTTGATCTGATTGGTTGAAGTGTGATAAACTTGATGGTTCGTCCAATTGCCTGAGAAGTATTTTTTGAAAATGGCTGCCCTTTTCATATCAGGTTCACATTATATGTTTATCAGCTGACTTTCACATCAGGAGGTGGAGGTGTGGGTGGTGTTGTTACAGTCAACAAAGCTGCATGTGGGCGAATCTGTGGGGAGATTTCCAGCTGTTCTAGTGGCGACCAAAGACCGCTGATTTTCACAGGACGACGGACAATCTCCAACCGTTTCTGTGGCGACAAGACAGCTAATAAGCGTATAATGTGAACATGGTATAAAGTGTTTGGTACAAATGTCAACCTCGAGAAACTTCCAACTGTTTGTTGTGACTGAAATTGATTATTCTTCAACGGGAAGTTGAACCATCTCCATTAGTGATCTCCGCGACCAAAACACGGTATTTAAATCTAAACCATGATGTTTTACTAACCCTAAACAGAGCATGAACTCAGCGTTCGACCTAAACAAACGTTAAGTTGCAACATAACGAAACGTTCAGTTTGAACTTTTGGTGATTGGTCAGGTTTCTTTGCACCATTGTCTAATTATCTATTAGCAGCTTCTGTTTGGTGTGTACCTGAGGATGAACAGACAGCCATCACTGGATTACCTTTAAACTGAAGAAATATATATGGTGGCCACTTTATTCGGTACACCTGAACCTATAACGGCTCTCAACCCAATCACCAGAACCCACAGACATGTTAAACATTTAAGTTTCTTCATGTTTCTTTGCTGTGGCGTCACTTTGCTCGTGTTCTGGTGCAGATCGGACACAATAAGCGTCAACTTTCTCTCCGACTCTGCAGCCCTCACCCAGCTCGTACACCACCACCGTCCTTACATCCACTTCCTGACATGAAAGTCAGCTCATATTCAAGCGTGTGAAAGTGACATGACACAGTTCAGTATAGATATGTCAAACAAATCTGAACACGTGTAGTTTGCAGGAACACACATTTCCAGCTGTTTTTCCTCTGTCACTGTATTTATCTTAAAAAACACAGCAGGCATCATGAAGTTTGACGGGCACGTGACTCCAAACAAGCCTCAGTAGTTCTTCCATGAGGCCTGAGTGCACATTTATTTGCAAAATACACAAATCAGTTATCTCTTGAATCTGTAATAAATGTCTGACATCTGATGTAACTGTGTTAGTCAAACAAAGACAGACACAGATAAAGGTTCTGTGGCTTTGTGCTGTTTTAGGAACATGTGTGAACAACCAGACAGCTGAGTTCCTGTTCTCAGCTCAGATGGAAACTGTGGTCAGTTCAGTCGCTTCAGTCTGAGAGAAGATGAGGTTGAATATCTGCAGCTGCCTGCTGGTCTTTGTTCTGGGATGTAAAGTCACTGCAGGTAAGAACTTTGTTGTTAGATTCTGTTCGGTGCCGTCTGTCGTCAGCGTCATTCAGAGTCGTAGTTTCATCGAGTTTGTGGTTCAACATCGACATGGAGTTCACAAGTCTGACAGCTCGTAGTCAAAGTGTCATAAAGTGGTTAACATCAGTTCAGGAAGTGCGTTAGAAGCTAGTCGCGATGTATTTACATTAATAAAGAGCAGAACTAAAGCTTTAACTGTTGTTCTCCAAACGTCTGACCTTTATCTGATCAGATATCTCTGATTGTTGCTTTTTTGCGGATAAAGAACCGAATCAGTCAATCGATCTTTATTTGTACAACAGCACCAACTCACAATAGAAGTCATGACACGTTACAAACTGAGCAGGTTCAGAACAAACTCCTGGATTCATTTATTCACACAGACTCAACATTCCCTTAGCAAAAAGTAGTTTATTCAAGTGTACAACAAGTATACTTATTTTATACTAAAACTGAGGCAGTATTCTTGAAGTGTACTTTTTATATACTATATTTTATATACTTAAGAAAAGTATAGTGAAGTATACTTGGCTTATACTGAAAAGTATAAAGAATAATCTAAGAATAAGTACATTAATACTTAGACTTACACTTATACTAAAGCTTATACTTGTACTTCAGTATACTGTAACGCCCCTTGTGGACTGTGGCGCAAAGACTCTTGGGTATTCTGTTGTTGTTGGTGTAATTATGGTTCGTGAATGTGTTTGTGAATAAGATTATGTGTAAAGGCCCCCACACACCGCCCAGACGTCCAACTGCCTTATCCGACCACTCTCCGACCACTCCGTTGCCTCTTGTCTGACCCGTTCGGCAGAAAAGTTGCATTGAACACACCGCTTCGACGTGCTGCCTACTCCACAGTAGCGTGTACGTTCTGCGCTTGCGCGAGATGCAATAAGCGGGTGGCACTTGTGTTGTGAGTTATAAACGAGAGGCTTGTGCACGCAACTCTCTTTACTTTCGATCAAAACGAAACTTGACTATTTCCGATAAAAACAGCTGCATACTAAACATGCAGCGAGGCATTACCAGACGAACAAGAATGAATTCGTCCTGAACGGACGTAACAACTAGTCTCGTGCCAGAACTGCAAAACATGAAAACGGGGAATGACGGAACGGAGTGCATAGAAAAACAAAGCGCACACAGTATTTCGCCCCTCCCACACACCACGCTGATTCGCCAGCACACCGCCAATCAGAACGGCCATTCAGCTGGCACACAACCAATCAGAGAATCCAATGGCTCAGACGTCCGCGCGGCTCCGAAAGCTTCTGACGCAGCTGAACACACCAAACATATGTGTTCCCGACCTCGTCCGAGCCTCTCCAAACGCTTCAGACGTCCAACGGTTGGGCCAGTGTGTTCCTGCCTTAAGACGGTTGCGGGTTAATTCACATCCTTGTTCTGTGGTTAAATTGTGTCGAATTAACGAAGATCGCTGGTTAGCTGAGCAGAACCAACATTGTTCTCCTGTAGAACAATGTGCCTGGTGTGAGCTCCTCTTTCTTATAATTACACCTGATCTGACAGTTGAGCTTTTAGCAGTGAGTCGCTGTGTGATCAGGTGATTAGAGGTGCTGGTCAGTTGATGTTACCTTTAAACAGAGGAAGCTAACTGTTTCCCCTGTTTCCAGTCTCTGTGCTAAGCTAAGGTAACAGGCCTGTGGGTGTAGCTTATTGGCTACACCTAGGCTTTTTATAGAGTGTGAGTGTCTGATTTCATCTCTCTGTGGTGAAGATGTGTTTGTAGTGTAAATGTCCTCTGAACACTGAACGTACCGAGGCTTCACTTAAAATAACTCAACACCAACAACTCATACTGCAGCTAAACCAACAAGAAGACAAACAGCAGCAACAACTGCAGCATTAACGCCAGCAGAGAACACTGAGACACCTACAGCAACCAGACAAACAGGCAAGAAGGGAAAGAACAACAACAGGAAGATAAAAACAGGTTTTTATATTGATAAAATAGAGAAAAACCTTAAAGACAAATAAAAACCAACAGCATGAAGACGTGAGGAGTTATTCAAACAGATACAGATCTACAGTCAGTGCAGACATGTTTCTTTGACACTGTGTTAAAATTAAACCTGTGGGTTTGTGGTCTAATGAAGGAAGTCGAGCACACGACGTGCTCTGAATGCCAGTTGAACTCACAAAAACAAATGACCACAATAATGAAAGAAGTGTGTCTCAGACTAGAAAACGTCTTCATCAAGTCACTTAGAAACTATTTAATTACATTCATAACAACAATATTAAACAGAACCATCTGTGTAATGTTAAATCACCGGCTGTTTTCATGAAAGACTGTTTGAATTTGAAAAGTGAAGACTCGATACTATCGTGACTATAGTTTTAATTCAGTTTGATTTAGAGGATTTAAACATATCTTTTTCTCTCACTGAGATATCAGAAGTCAAGATTCAATAACAGATCTGAAACTGGAGGGAAGATCTAAAGTTTGAGTTAGAACGTCATTTTAAGATATTTACTACAGAGTCATGGATAATCTCTTAGTGTCAGGTCATTTAAACACACGAACTTTATGATCGACAGTTGACACGTTTAATTGCTGTTATATCTAAACTCAATACAACTCAATGGTCCATAGTTACTGATCAGAACAATATAGGAGATATTCTGAATTAAGATTTTTAGTTGTCATGAATGTATTGTGGATTTGTTTAATGTACATTTTTATAAGTTTGATAGGATTTCCAAACTGAACTGAATCTTGTTTCTGCCCCACTCGCAAGGAAAAAAGAAAACCACACCACCACCAACAACTACGAAGCCAACTACAACTACGAAGCCGACTACGACTACGATGCCGACTACGACTACAACTACGACTATGAAGCCGACTACGACTACGACTATGAAGCCGACTACGACTACAATGCCGACTACGATTACGATGCCGACTACGATTACGATGCCGACTACAAAGCCAACTACGACTAAGAAGCCGACTAAGAAGAGAACTAAGAAGAGAACTACAACTACGAAGCCGACTATGACGACACTTACTTCTACAGCATCACCATCATCAAGTACAGGTAGGTCTACAATGATGATCTGAAGTCTTACCAAGTCTTACTGAGTTATTAATTATGAATTTGTCTTCCAGTCGCTCCTCCAGAACAAAAACCACCTCTCCCTTTGGTGATTGGTATCGTTGTCCCCTTGCTCCTCATCATCCTCCTCCTCATCTTCTACCTGATTCATAGACGCAGGTTTAAAAGACGAGGTAAATAAATCCTGACACAGTATGAGTGTAACACATTCTGCACACTTTAATATGTTAATTTATATTATCATAATTAATTTGTAGAAATGACATCAGAAAGTCAGATACAGGTTATAACTCAGATATGTTTTTGTCTCAGTTGATTATTACTCAACAGATTATCAGTTCTGTGTCCTTCACACTCTTTTTCACAGGAACTGAGGAAAGATGCCATGTCTATGATGAGATAAAGGGTGGAGCAGAGTTTCAGGTTACAAACGGTGAGAAATAAGAAGTGTTTCATTCTATAAAAACTTCCTCCTTCCTCTTTCTGTGAGGATCCAGACTGATGTGAAATGAAATCCCACACTGAGGGATTTGTGCTGAGTTTCCTAAAGTACACAGACGGTGGCCAGCCTGATTTATATGACTTGAACCAAATAAGCTGTATTAATGTATGTAAGTACCACTTCATATATACAAATGAGTATTCTTCTATTTTTGATTCTTCCTGCAGGTGTAGAACGAGTCCCTGTACCTACGGATGCATACTGCATGGTAGAATATACAGGTAAATAATTCAAAATATTTCCACTACCTTTACGAAGCGCCAAAAAAAGTTGCTTGTTTAGTGCAGATGACTTCACGATTTAGCACCGAGCAGACAGGAAGTCACGTACAGAAACAACGACTGCTGTGTCTCAGTTCAGGTCTTCATCCTTCAGAGGAGCATTATGGCCAATTATGTCACAACGCTGCCTGAAGGCTGTCCCAGTCTGAAGGCTCCTCCAGATGCTCCTTCTTTTCCCTGTTTCTGGAGGATGCACTGCTACAATCCTTCGTGGCCTCACATATCCCAAGATTCTTTGCGTGCCTGAAAAAGAAGAAAGAAAGAAAGAAAGAGAGAAAATGGCGACATCACGTGGCGTAGATCGTCACTGTCGCAGGCCTGGGCGGCAGAAATGGTGACGTAAGGGTAAAACATCTGGTGACACAACCAGGAAATGCTCCAAAGGCTAGACCGTCACATTTAACAACGGCTGACGAGGTTAACAAGGTCTCTCTGAAGGACTCGCCTTCAAAGACCACAAAGGCCGAGTCCTTCAGAGTCCGGGTCCTCCAGAGGATACAGACCCTGAATTAAATCACAGGAAATGTCTCAAAAAAGAGACAAACACAAGCTCTTCTGCTAATCCTTCGGTCGGGAACACTTCATGTTGTTGTTTTTATAGCACATACCTATAACTGTGGCAGCAAGTGTTTATGTGATTATCGCGGGATCTCCTCGGTCTCGTGACGCCAGTTGTCCGACCGTACTCGGCGTGGTGGACTCAAAACACAAACGGTGGCGGAGCAAAACCAGACCGGAGCCGTAACGCACTGGATACGTATCTGGTGGAATCTCAGGATGAGAGTTGATCAAAACACAACACAATGTTTATTTTCTAGAAGTTCTTCATTGCTTGCAAGTGAGAGCATGAATAGATGATGACTGAAGAGAGGATAGAAAACAATACACTCAGTTGTAACAGTCACAATATCACATATGATCTCTCTCAAAACGTTATTCAGATCACCTCCACATCCGTCTCATGATACACATGAACTTTTTATACACTTCAACCATTGTTGTGTGTCAAACGTCAACCAAAGGTCAAAACACTTTTACACAGAAGAGGCTTCACCGACCCCCACTCATACTGCAACCACAAAACTATCACAAGATTTCACTTTACATAAATAATAATGTATCTATATTGTTAAGTTTCAGATGTAAGAACAAGATATCAAGATAATAAGGGACATTTGAACATTTCTCTCACAATCCCAAAGAATATTATGTTGACTTACCATCCCTGACATTTATGACACAATAGTTGTCTCATAAATAGTATTTCTTTATATCATAATTATAGCATTTGCCCAATGAACAAGAGGCCTAAATAGATGAGAATGTGTTAGATGAAAGTTCATACAATTTTTCAGTTTACAGGACATTATGGTTACCAAAGAGTTTATTTTCCTTAAAAAGTGCGATATGTAAGAATTGGCTAGTTGTTGAATTCATAATCACATAAAATAGCAGGCATTATGTCCACAAGCTGCTGCGGGGCAGGGCTAGCTAGTCGGCATGCTAACATTAATTGTAAGTTGGTTCTAATTTATAGTTTTTGCTTCTAAATGTTTTAATAGGTGGATCAAACCCAAATGATGCCACATATTACACCATCCCCGACCTTCAACCAATGAAAATGGCGACTGGTAAAGACTTTATAGACATTTATAACCAAATATTCTGAAGACAAAACAGTTCATATTCATCATATTATCATTTTTCCTCACAGAAACATCTGGACATGACAAGTCCCTGTACTCTGAGATCTGCTATACTTTCATCGGTGGAAATAATAAAGAAGGTAACTTTAAGCTTCAGCTCCTCTGTGAAGTTTATAACATGAGATGCTAAACGAGGCAGATTGCATTTTTTGTTATTCCAAATAAAGCAAAATAAAAAGAGAGAACGAACAAAGTGGAAATCTACAAAGACTACCAATGGGAACTTTCCATTCAAACGACCATTTGAGTGTAACATTTGAGATAACAGGAATAAAAGTCTACATCATCAAATAATGAATGAAAAGTAATTTTATGTGATTGTCTCTGGATCCACAGGTTCTTCACAGCCGACTGACAACACGTACTGTTTACTGCAGAACCCCAAAACATCTGGAAAGCATCCAAAGTGACCAATCAGCTGTTTGTGATGTCAGACATGACTTCGGTTGATGATGTCAGTTGTTTTATTTAAACTGTGAACATGTATAATATTTTGACTTGTGTTTTATGTAAATATTAGAAAGATACATTTTTTTACAATACAACATCTGTTATTTTTAGATTCTTACCTGTTGAAACCGACCCAGTCTGCAGAATAAATGTTTGTACAGTTCTGGAAAACAGCAAATAACCTGAAGCTTTTATTTCTTTATGTTGCAGCTTCATGCTTGTTTACGTTTGAATTTCTCTCTTGTCACAATGTTGTGCTGATGCTCTTGTTGGATTTGGACAGAAAAACCACTTCATCACATTGTGGTTTGGCTTAAAGTACCTGCTCTGGTCGCTACAAACTTGTCTGAAAATGTTCCAGAGTTTCCTTAACGACGCCTGGTTCGGTTGCCATAAACACAACTACAGATGGCCCAACTTCAGGCAAAGAAATATCCAGTTTTGATGCCACATACACGGCTGAAAATGACCAGCAGTCTCTGTTAAAACACCCAGATTAGGTCACCAGAAACACGACTGGAGATGTACTGACATGTCCTTACAAATATCCACTGATGTCACTCTGACATCACAAACATCCAGTAGTTTCACACTGCAGGTGTATCCCCTCCACTTCTGATGTACAGGTCAGGTAATAAACATGTAATGTGAATGTGACATGGAACACTTTGGACAAACATGTTACGCAGCGTCTGACACGTTCAGACTTCAACAAATGTCCAGACGACTCGGCTCAATGAAACAAATCATGTTTTCTGTAAGAACTTCCTTCTCGTGCCTTTGTTCCCCGTTTGAGTTTAAATCTCTATGTAAATGAACATTATTTATTAAAAAACATCAACATTTGAGTTTTGATCATTAACTTACCGACATCATCATGATATCAAGAGAACGTTTCAATCTGCTGTGAATGGAACAGTACTGTTGAGCAAGGCATCGTTAAAGATGTCAGTGTGGTTTTTAATAAAGTTTTCTCACATCTCTCCAATTTCTCACTTCTTGATAGGATTATATAATCCTCCTCCACCCACTGACTTCCTGGCTGACTGCTGTTTGACCTTCCCTTTTTCTATTTCTGTGCATCATTAACAGCTAAATGGAGTTTTTAGTGACCTATAAATGGAAGTTTTCCATACAAACGGTCTTTTAAATGGTAAATTCGAGAGAATGACCGAGCTGTGACACTGAACCCATTAATTATATATATGATTTGGTGGAAATAGCTTCGTTGGATGGACACTATGAGTGTCAGTGTCACACTCATAGTGATCCTTCGTGATCCTTCGTCGCCCACATATCCCAAGATTCTTTGGACTCCCTGAAAAAGAAGAAAGAAAGAGAGAAAATGGCGACATCATGTGGCGTAGATCGTCACTTTCGTGGGCCTGGGTGTGAACACCCAGACAGCTGAGTTTCTGTTCTTAGCACAGATGGAAACTGTGGTCAGTTAGTCGCTTCAGTCTGAGAGAAGATGAGGTTGAATATCTGCAGCTGCCTGCTGGTCTTTGTTCTGGGATGTAAAGTCACTGCAGGTAAGAACTTTGTTGTTAGATTCTGTTCGGTTCTGTCTGTTATCAGTGCCGTTCAGAGTCGTAGTTTCATCGAGTTTGTAGCTCAACATCGACATGAAATTCACAAGAAGTCTGACAGCTCGTAGTCAAAGTGTCATAAAGTGGTTAAAGTTAATTCAGGAAGTGCGTTAGAAGCTAGTCGCGATATATTTACATTAATAAAGAGCAGAACTAAAGCTTTAACTGTTGTTCTCCAAATGTCTGATATGACGTCTTTATCTTGCGGATAAAGAACCGAATCAGTCAATCGATCTTTATTTGTACAACAGCGCCAACTCACAACAGAAGTCATGACACGTTACAAACTGAGCAGGTTCAGAACAGATGTTTTAGATGATTGTGGCTGAAACCTCGTCTGCGTCTTTAGTCTGAAGGTGCTTTTCACTCAAGGTCGTGTTCAATAAGTACTCTGATATTAAATCACATGTGAGTTTCCTGCATATTTATTGTACATTGAAAATTGTCTCTTTTTTGCAGCAACAAAACATGAAGTAGTCAAGGAAAAGCAGTCAGTCTCTCTGCCTTGTCTTCACTCTGTGGAGGGTGAAGTGACGTGGAGCAGAGAGACGAACGGACACAGAGTTGACATTCTTACAGTTGGTGGCGATGTGGAGAAAAAACACATTTCTGATCCAGGCAGACGATACAGTTCACAGGCAGATAAATCACTTTACATTCGCAGTGTTACCGTCTCAGACTCTGGAACATACTTGTGTAATAATGAAGCAGCTGTGGAGTTGACGGTGATCCCATCAGGTAACATCACACTTTGTTTCTCTTCCTGTTTCATCATCATGTTTCAAAGCTAAATGTTTAACAACTATATATATCACAATATGTAATGAAACAGTTGATTATTATGTGTGATCATTTTATGATGGTACATTAAATGAATCTTGTTTTGTTTGTTGTGTACAGAAACAACCAGACTTGTTGCTCCAAAGTCGACCACTGTCACTCTGAACTGTCCTCTTGATGTTGGAGGATCACATGTTCCAACATGGAGCAAAGACGGGAGTGAAGTACAAGAAAACATATGGGTTTATGTTTCACATGTGGACAAGACGTTGACTTTAACATACGTGCAGCCTGGTGACTCTGGACTTTACTATTGTGATGGAAAACCTGCTGTGTACCTGACTGTGATGGAAGCTGACACATCTGACAGAGGTGAGAGACGAGAAGTCAGAGAGGAACAAAGAAATATGAGTCAAATATTCATAATTTTAAAGAATATTTCACAATTTTGGGAAATGAGCTTTTTACTTTTCTTGCTGAGAGTTAGATAAGAGGATTGACTCCACTTTCATACCTGTCTGTTAAATATGAAGCTCAGCTAGTCGCTGGTTAGCTGAGCAGAACCAACATTGTTCTCCTGTAGAACAACGTGCCTGGTGTGAACTCCTCTTTCTTATAATTACACCTGATCTGACAGTTGAGCTTTTAGCAGCGAGTCTCTGTGTGATTGGATGATTAGAAGTGCCAAATATCATTTTAAAAACATGGAATAAGCAGAAAAACTCAATCAATAGAATATAATCAAATAAGAATATAGAAATACATTAAGAAAAGGAGAAAATACATATAAATGTTCATATCTGATGAAGATTCATGTCACACACTGACAGTCTTGCTTTCTGAAGAGGGGGGAGGGCAGAGCAACTGTAAGATTAATTCAAGAATTAGGATTTGATATAATAGTCAGTATAATTAATAATGTTTTCCTTTCTTTAAATTGAATCTGGTAAAGAAGGAGAAATGGCAGAAAGTCTGTGCAGGTGCACATGTTGTTGGTGTTTGTGTTTCTCACCTTCACAGCTCAGGATTTTATTTTTTTATTTTATTGAAATTCTTTCGTGAAAATAGGTTTTTCATCACGTTTTCGTTTCATTATTATTATTTTCACTGCTTGTTTTATCTCTTATTATTTGTTGTTGATTCATGTTTTTTAACACAAGTAAAGAACTCTGAATCTCATTTGATTTGTTTGAAAGCTGCGATTCAACTTAAAGTCTGTGTAACCAAAATCAGCCATTTTCTTCTAAACACATTAAACGGGTCATAAATGTGTTTACTTAAAACATGTAAAAGCCATTCGGCCATGTAGAATTTAATTTTGGAGCTAGGCTCACAAACAGTTTTTCAACATTTCTGTGTTCAGGATTTAATGGGCGGGTCAGAAATCATGCAAATCATATGGCCGCGTTACGGAACGCGGCCATATGATTTGCATAAACCCCGCCCTGCTGCGGAAGTGGTATAAATACGTTCAGCGCGTCAGCTTCAGCGGTTCTCCCACTCGCTCTCCAGTCTCGGATAGCATTGCTTACAATAGTTTGCAGCTAGCTAACCAGCCAACCAGTCAGCTAACCAGCCATGTCTCCTCCACATCCTCTGCATCTTTCCTGGATGCCACAGTGTGCAGGGTGACGGCGCTGTTAGCTTATTTAAGTTTCCTTCTGATGACAACGTAAGGAAACGGGGGAGTCCGTTGACGCTGGTCAACTCCGTCCCCGGCTTGCATCCTCTCCTCCGCCAACGAGGAGATGTGGCCGCTGCTGATCGCCGCTGACACTCTCTGTCCCGCTGACGGCGGGTCCCACCGACATAATGTGGCCGCCGCCGCCACCACCGCAGCTGCAGCCGACCCTCTCTGTCCCGCTGACAGCGGGTCCCACCGGCAGTATGTGGCGGTAGTATCAGGGCCGCATTATTGGTGAGCCGTCCCAGTGTGAACGGATAATCCGGAGGCGCGGAGCGAGGGCGTGTCGGTCTGACAGTCTGATAACTACACAGGTCCTTCACTCAACTATATACAGAGAAATGTCCCACAAAGCAACGTTACAGGACCGAACAAAAGTAACGTAGTAACTATAACTGTCTTTAGCAACTTATATGAGGAAAACAAATCCCACAGCTGTATGTGGAGAAGCGTCTGTCCTCCTGTCCGTCCCCTCCCTGTCCCCCCGACTCTTCCTCACATTTCTGCTCACAAAACAGCGTCTGTCACGCTTGTCACAAGAGTGTTTAACTCACCGAGTGTTTGACGAAAATAAATCACCGCGACCGTCAGCCCTCCTGACCGAGACTACAGGAAACTGTCCCCCAGAAAACAGCCTCCGTCCCTGCGAGTGACAGAGTCAGACGGCGTCCTGTTTACTGATGGTGATTATGTATAATTATGTAATTTAGCGCGAACAACTTCACTCTGTCACTTTCCAGGATGTTTAGTGGGTCAGGATCTCAATCACTACACGTTATAACAGCATCTATATGATTATAAACTGTCCGCGGGTTTAGATAGACAAGGGGAACACCTGGGGAACACCTGGGGAGACACCGACGTCATTAACATGACGTGTAGCCCCCGCCGCATGGGCGTGGTTCCAGCGCCTCTAACTGACACGCCCCCAGCATTTCACAGCAGAAAGAAGTGCTTGTTTTTCCATGATTTTGAGACCTAATTTTATATACTTAACAATTTTTTTAATCTTTCAAATTTGGCTCAGTGGTCAATGATACATGTTTCTTTGGTGTGACAAACTCATAACACAATTTTTTTGCCGCTTTACACGGACTTTAAGATTTATTGATTCACCCCCCAATTAATATCTTTGAACGGCCACATGGTGGCACTGTTGCTACTGTTGGATCTGTTTCTGGCATCACTGAACCTGAAGAAGTGTTTATAAGATATTCTGCAAACAAACTGAGAAGTTAATACAGAAGTTAAATATAAAAGTTCTCCATGTTCATCTTCTGTCTTTGGCAGCTCGACAGAAACAGAAGCGACGCGCGACACAAAGAGAAAATGACGTCTGATCCTCCGTCACACAGAAACAAGAGGAACAATCTCTAGAAACCTCTGACAGAGGAATTTACATCTGATGTTAAAATACACTTTGTATTGTTCAGCTGTTGTTTTGTTGCTCTCATTCTTATGTCTGTGATATCTGCTGCTCTGTCCTCTGGTGTCTCCTCACAGGTGTCTGGTGGACGGAGCTGCTGGACGTCCTGCACACCTCAACAGTCTCTTCTGGTGGTTTTGGCTCTGCATTTTAAAACCTCTGCCAAGGAGGACTGTGCTTTCAGTGGCCACAGCTTTAGCTTCAGTCTTATAGAATAATATTTTTGAGGCTTTTACAAACATACGACTTACTGTTCACTTCAACAAAATCAAAGGTTACATCTAAAAATAACAAAACATTTTTTGTAGCATGAAGAGAATTCATCTTAAATTAACAAACCAGACAATGAAATGAACCTTTTAACCATTTCTACCTCGAGCTGTTTGTTACTGAAGTTATTTATAAGATTAAGAATTCCGTTAAGAACCATTTTGGTAGAAAAGCTCACTGTTGACTGTAATGGAAAATGTGTTTTATGTATTTCAAACTGCTCAATCTTTGTCCTACACTGTGTTGCTTGGTCAAAGGTGCATTTTGTCGTTTTTGTGAATAAATCAGAATCAAAAAGAGAGAGAGAGAGAGCTTTATTTGTTTTTATTACAATGGTACAATCGATGATCACCATTATTCTGTTTTTCTAAGAAGACCCGGGGACATTTCCAGCTGATTGAAGCCTTTTTGAAGCCAAACATGATGTTTTTTCTTCAACCATGTGTTTTTTTTGTGCCCAAAGCTAAGCAGAGTATTCTGATGAGAGAGGAATAGAAAACTGAAGTTAAACATGCGTCAAACATCAACGTAAAGAACAGTTCAGTTTGGACTTTTTTGTGGTTTTGCAGAAACGCTGAGTCAGTTGAATAGTTCCATTTCTTACCATTTCTAGGTTGACACTGTCAGGTTGGGGTTTTAAGGGGAAAACCATTTCCTGACAAATGAGAACATGAATGTCAGAGTCTTAGTAATCCGGGGAATAATCATTGATTAACGACTTTTACAGTTTGATGACTAACAACTGTTGGCAAACAAGTTCAGGTCAGACTGTATCTACCTTTGTCGGGGTTCGGACTTTGAGATGGATAGATGATGGCCCAGTCGGCAAACTTTAGTGTGGTGATTTATTTATTGAGACCAAAACCAAAGAAAAATATCCACAGGTGGCAAAGCAAAGTGGCAGGAATATTTACAACAGGACGGAGAGAAAAATATTTACAGAATTCAGGCAGCAACTGGGACCCACATGCCTCTCAGCCGAAAGCTCCCCCTCAAGTGAGCTGAGCTCCCTTTTAATACCCCTTGGCCCCTCCCCCGGGCAAACCAATTAACCCAGCACAGGGGTTTCAAAACATAAACAGGGAAACAGAATACCCAAACCCAAAAACCCCATTAACTTTCACTCCAGTATTGTGGCACTAACAACCCTTCATATGGCTGTGCCATTGTTCACACAGAACACCTCAATTCACAATACTTTCAATACAAACAATAATATTAGTATAGTCCGTGGTCACCTGACCCAGAGCCAGCCCAAGGCATAAGAGAACTAAGCAGCTGCTTAGGGCCCCGTGACCACTAGAGGGCCCCCAAGAGCAATTCACTTAAAAATGAAAAAAGTGATTTTTTTTTTCCATGTGTGAGTAATGATGATTCATATATTATCAAATGTACATACTTGTACAAACAACAACAACAACAAAAAACCTTACATCAAGAGTGTAGTTTCCTGCTGCCTCTCTGCTCGATATGTCAGAGCTCCCCTTGTAAGGTGTGCAGTGCAGCCAACTGTGCAGTGCGCACTGAGCATCCAGGAGCTCGGAGCAGGTGATGGCGCAAAAAAGGACTTACCCCTCTGGGGCAGAAAACAGAAAAAGGAAGAAAGATGAAGACGACAAGATAAAGGTATGTCTTAGTAATGTAACATTTGTTGATATTTTGTTCCAAATACGTTAGCCTATAATAGCAAATTTGCTAGCTTACATTAGTTCAAAACGTCTGACTAGGTTTTTGTGTTTGTGTAATACTTTGAATAAGTTGATTTTCAGTGTATATACATTATTCTGGGTCGCTTTTTGGCATCAAAACAACGTTTTTGATAACAGTGTTTGATAGCAAATGTTTAATAACTAACGTTAATTACAATTGCTGTGACTTTTGCTAGCAATATGGTTTTGCATTAATTGATTAATTTAGTTAACTAACTAGTTTGTGGTATGTTGTTTGCAGTTGTTTGCTGCAGAGCACAGTATATTATGTGAGTAAATAAACATATTCCTTTTACATCATCTCCTTAATATGCTCATACGTTATATGAAACTTCCCCAGGAGCACTGTTAAAATAATTCTGAGGCACTGACTCAGCCCAGGGGCAATCCACCTCCTCAGGAGCAGCCAAGGCTGATGACTGACGTGGTCAAAAACTGTCACCATATATATTTAATTTCTAGTCAAATTATCTCATTAAGATATAGTTATATAAGATATAATCATATGACAAGGGATATGTTTTTTTTATCTCAGGTCCATCTCTAAAACAGCCTTTAATTGCTCAGTGCTCTGCAGAACATTCTGAGATGAATATTTTTTTTAATATAAGATATAATCATATGACAAGGGACATGATTTTACACAAATCCATATTATTTAAAAACGTATCAAACAATTTTCAGTTGTTCCACAGTTTGTTTTCTTATTCCAAGCTATAGCTGTACTTTTTTTATTTAGAAAATAAGCTGCATCATTTTCAAGTGTAATATGACTATAACATGCTAGCTTGTTTTTCATCTCAGGTCCATCTCTATCCACTGTGCCCACTGTCCCTTTTGTGTCTTCTGCAACCTCAGCTGTACCTGCTAAGTTAACAACAAAACAGCCTTTATAATTGCTCAGTGTACTGCAGAATATTCTGAGATGAATAATTTTGTCCAAAAATATTATTTTAATTTCCCTGTAGGTCCTTCATCTTTGGTCATCGAGATTGATTTGTCGTCATCAGCATCCAGTTTGGAGCAGGATCAGCAGCTCCACCAGGTGACCCAGCTGAGTGTCCCTCTTTCCTGTCAGACTCAGAAAGGACTGAACAGGTACTAAGAGGGCCACTGCCTATAGAGGACACATTCATATTCCCAAAAAGACACGATGGACGAAGCCCCCCCCCCCATTTTACCAAAGATGTTGCACATTTTTACATAGTTTTCAGACCTAATTCATCTTAATATTTTATTTATAAACCATCTGTGTTACCTTGTACCTAGTATTTGTCTGATTTTTTAAAATGTATTGTATTTAATACTGTCTGTTTTCGTACATTTGGTATTGCAGTTTATTTAAAAAAATAATGATGAAGCAGATTGTGTTTGCAGTAAACGATTAGTTTATTTTGTTACTTTTAATTGGCCTACATGACATTTGGTATCCCACTTAGTACTATATCACTTTGAATATTAAGTGTTAATCAACCCCAGGCTGCTCTTGTAGCTGAATTTGCTACCATTTCAGATTAAAAACCATAGATGGGTAAAACATGTCGGGCTGCTCTTTAAAGGAGTCATCACCTGGTTTTTTACATATCCAGTCCCTCTTGGATCGCTTTGGATCAATTCTTAAAACTTATTAGAAAAAAAATAATTTAAAAAAATCAAACATAGAGCTTGTTCTGACCCTTTTTCATACCGCGACTTTCTCACGCGAGATTATGCGCGAGGTTTTGACCGGTCCGGATGTGCACTGTATTAATATGTAATGAGGCGCGCGTTGATTGGCCGCAGGAAGGACAGAGCCGGAATGGGGGGCGAGCCTGCATGCACACAGACTCCACAACATAAACAGCCCCCTGTCATGGCGCACACACTAAATGACGAACCTTACGGAATTCAGGCATTTATGTACGAGCCGGAGTCGGAAACCGAACGGGAGAGTGAAGAGGCAGAGACGGTGGAAGAGACACGTTTACAGCAGGACGTCTCTGAATGGTAAATTCTTTGTTTTTTCCTTCTTACTTTTCACACTCGTGTTTTACATGTAAGACCTGAGTTTTAATGCTGGCAGTCACGATGTATGGCGTGAAAATGACAGAGAAATAAGCAGATTCTGCGTGCTCACTCTGGCTGAGGACGGCTGTGAGCCGATGCTTGATATGCAAGTAGCCTCCTGTGGTAACGTCACCACAGGAGCAGAGTCAAAATCTCCTGCTTTAGGAACGCGCACTACTGTGCACTATTCCTGTTCAGAAAAACAGCCAAAGCGAAAAAAATAAGCCACTTTCAAACTCCAGCTTTTCAGGCAAGTTTCAACAGAGGTCCAACACCAATATGCATGATTTAACGAGAGAAATTGTGATTTCCGGGTGATGACTCCTTTAAGGTTTTATGCATTGACTACTCCTGTGTCACCAGTAGGGGGAGTTGCTGACTTTGCCAAATATTAATTGAAAGATTTTTCTGTAAATTTGCAAATCAGGTTACTGCTTCTATGGCATTAATCACTGTGGAATACAATCTAACTACAACAAAAAGTTCTCACATTTAGTTTTACAAGTGTATTCGTAATGATAATAATGACAATAATCATTTTTATTGGCAGTAATAGAGGGCCCCAAAATCAAATTTTGCTTAGGGCCCCATGGAGGCTTGGGCCGGCTCTGACCTGACCCATTGAAGCGCGCCAACCAGCGCTATTTATGACGTAATCGGGAACTGCCTCGCTTCGGCCCGTGAACCCGAGACAGACCTCCGCAGCAACAGCAGGTGAGCGTGTGTGTATGTGTGTGTGTGTGTGTGTGTGTAGCGTAGGCGCCGAGTGTGCACCCTCGACGACCTACGGTGGGCGAACAGAGTTCAGGGAAACGGGCGAAAGTTTGTGTCACTGCTGGACTGCGAGATGCGGTCTGTGAGGAAACAGTGTGGACGGAGCTTGGCTCCGCCGGAACAATGAGAGCGCAGAGTGCGCTCCTGGCACCGGCACTCTCTGAGAGAGAGAGCGCGCCGGTCAGGGAATGACGGGCATTCAAAGGCGCTCCATCACAACCTTGTTTGCTGTACCTGTACCACACACACGACAGGTAGACGAAGAGGAAGACAGGATGCCGTAGTCGACAGTGGACACTTCATCCATCAAATCATGATGTTTGTGGTGTTTAGGAGCAACTGGGAGACAAATGCACACTGTATTTAGAACATCTGCACAAAAACATTTAGTTTATTACTGTTTTATGTTACTTTAAACTTCTCCTGATTGGGGTTAGTGTTCCCCACGGTTCTGTCCTGGGCCCAGTGCAGTTAATTTGTGGATTTTATTAAAGTTTAATGTTACCTGAATTCATCACGGTCAGCTCCCCAGCTGCTTCCCTGTTACAGAAGTATCTTCCAGCGTCAGAGATAGCAGCTCTGACAATAAGAAGTGATTTATTTGCCAGTAAACTGTATCGTCCGTCCAGGTCCTGGATGTGTTTCTTTCCTTTGTCACCATCAGCTGTCAGTATGTCAACTTTGCTTCCATTTGTCTCTCTGCTCCACGTCACGTTTACCTCCACAGATGGAGGACAGCTGAGAATGATGGACATGTTCTGATCGAAGGGTTTTTGGCATTCTTCTGTAAAAGAAACACAGTTTTGAACAAATACACACAAATTGTCACGCCGCGGTGAGGGATGTCCTGTCTTGGGTTTTTGTCTTGTGAATTTCATGTTTTATTTTGAAAAGTAACTCTCCTCATGTTCAGGTCACTTGCCCTTCCTCTTGTGTCACCGGTCTGGCGTCTTCCCTGATCCCTGATTGTTTCCACCTGTGCTCCCTCCCCTCATGTGTATATAGTCTTTGTCCTCCCCTGTCTTCGTTGCCAGAGTATTTCGTTCGTTTTCGTCGAGTACGTCCAGCCCTATTCACAGCCTTGTTCCTTGCCTTGATATTCCGAGAAAGTTAAGTATTGCCAAGTTTTGTTTTTGTATATAGTCTTCCTCTGTTGTAGAGTGATTTTGATTTTGAATACCTTTTTGGTCAGATTTTCGTTTCGTTTGTTAGTTAAATTTCATAGCCTTTGCTTTTCCTCCTGTCGGAGTGTTTTCTGTTCTTTAAAGTTTTCTCAGCCTCATTCAGAGTAGATAATTTCATAGCCTGTGTGCCTTCCTCCTTCGAGAGCGACTTTTAGTTTTTAGAAATTTTCATAGCATCTAGTTTTCTTAGATCAGTGTAGTTATCTCCTTTCCTCCTGCGGGAGCGTCCTTTGTTCTTGTTGTGTTTGTGTTTTTTGTTGTCCATTGGACCCATAGTGTTTCATAGCCTGTTCTGTTATCACTCTGTCTACAGAGAAACTGTATATAAAAACTAGAAACATTTGCATTTCCTACGAAAATACAGTGTGAATGCTGAAGACTGAAGCGAAATCTGCTGAACGTACTGTCGAAAATGCATAAAACTATAAGGTTGAATGGTCGGGAATTTGCAGAAAAAGCTGAATTTTTCCAAAGCTGAAAAGGCAGAAAGGCTTAAAAGTAATAGGTTGAATGGGCTAACAAAGGTGAACATTTTGATAGCTGAACAATCCAGCTGAACATGAAGTTTTATGTTTGAAGGAGTTGAAAAGGCAGAAACATGAATATCTAAAAAGGCTAAAAAGCTGTAGATTAACAGGGCTGAAAGAGCTTAAAAAGGTGAAAGAAGGCAAAAAAGATGAAAAGCTAAAGGCTGACGAGGACCAAAAAAGTTTAAAAAGGTGAAAAAGGATGAAAAGCTGTTGAGTAAGAGGGCTGGAAGACGTTAAAAAGGTGAAAAGAATATGAAAATCTGTAGATTAAGAGGGCTGGAAGAGGTTAAAAAGGTGAAAAAAGGATGCAAAGGTAAAAAAAGTTTGAGGGTGAAAGAGCTCAAATAGGTGAGAAAAGGATGAAAAGGTAAAAAGATGTAGAGTAAGAGGGTTGGAAGAGGTTAAAAAGTTGAAAAGAATATGAAAATCTGTAGATAAAGAGGGCTGGAAGCGGTTAAAAAGGTGAAAACATATGAAAGGCTGTGGAGTAAGAGGCGGAATGAGCTTAAAAAGGTGAAAAAAAGACTGAAAAGGCCAAAAAGTTGTAGAGTAAGAGGGCAGAAAGAGGTTAAACAGGTGAAAAAAAGGCTGACAGGTGAGAAGTTAAAGGCAGAAAGAGGTTAAAATGGCTGCAGACATGCTGCAGCAGGAGCAGAAACACAGACGAAAATGTCCCCATAAGGAATGAATGGGAGAATGCCTGCCAAACTCCTGCGATTCTTGAGAGAACTGTTATAGTTATCGCCAAAACATGCTATATGTTGAGTAACAGGAGACATTGCTGAACGCACCCATGTTATTTTTATTTCTGTAGAGTGCATAATGAGGGCACAGGAGCGAGAGACAAAACATGTACCGCCTGCGATCCTCCAGAAATTTGTGCTCAAAATTAACATTGCTGCTTATGGGGAACATTCAGGAGTGCTTGTCGCTCTCAGGCTCCTAAATCCAGAACCGTAAGTCCTACAGCTGAAATGAGAACATCAGCTGAAACCCAACAAGATTTCCTACATTTATATGCCTATATTGTCTATATCAAGTACAAGATGTGGGATCCAAATCAAGCTGAAGCAAAAAAAAATCCCGTTTTCGGAGCTGCTCCTCACTCTGGGGTGTGGCAGTTGATGATGTCACGCACTCTAGCTCACGCAATACACACCCATTATAAACTCAGAAGACGGGCTTAAAATCCTTAAAACTAAAACTGCGACCATTTCAAAACCGTACAAGATTTTTTAAAAGTGAATACAAGGTCAATAGTTCAAGGTTTTGTGATTCATTTAAAGTTTGAATGGTGTCTCTCGCTCAACGTATGAGGAACAAGAAGAGGTTGAAAGTCGATGAGTTTTGAAGAGGATTTGAAGTTTTTCCCATCTGCTGCAATGTTAAATTTTTGGGGGAAAAAGTTGAATAGCTGAAAAAGTTGAAAAGTTGAAAAGTTGAAAAGAAGAAGGTTGAAAGAGCTGAAAAAGCTGAACATTTGAATGTTTGAATGGTTTGAATAGGTGAACGTATGCTAAAGTTATAGCAGAATGAAATTTGAAAAAATCCCCATAAGGATGAATGGGAAAAATTTTGCATTAAAAGCTTAATATTTCCAAAAGTATAAAAGGTAGAAACGAGAAAGATAGACGCCATCATGTCCTTAGAAAGCTGAACATTTTGATGTTTGAATGGTTTGAATAGCTCCAGATTTGAAGGAGAAGAAGAGTGCTGAAAAACGTACGGAAGCAGGATTAATAAACCCCAGAAGAACAATAGTGTGAATGCTGACTCAGCATTCACACTAATAAAGCCTGTCTGTACAACTGCCTTCCTGCATCTGAGTCCTCAGTTTCTGCTCAAGCCTGACACAAATGTTCAGTATATAGTGAATCTGTCTGCATTAAAACACAGCTGAGACCAAACTACTGAACTGTTTGTTATATTGCATTATGGCAATGGACTGGCAAACTTGTTTTTTTCTGTTTCTGTGACCGGCTGACCTGTCTGACGTTCCTGATGTGCTTATAGGGGGAGCTCAGGTAATGTGTAATCTAGTGCCCCCTGTGTAAAAAAGTTATTTAATACACCTTAGTCAGAATCAGCAAAAATACATTTTTTGTAAAGGGGAGGGTCGAGGCTGCCCACTGGACTCATTTCCATACAGAGGTCAGTTTTGGTGATTGGCTGTTGGTTTTGCACATATTGAATCATTAAGTCCCAACATTGCGCAAAACAGTCTTTGAATAAAAACTGCTGATTTTGCTCTTAGTAACGCAAAAGTGGTCAGAAAAAGAAAAATGTGGTTATAAACAAGAGACTCATTATATGGGTGATGATGTACACAAAACATGTGACTTAAACTGAGCTGAGCCATTAGATACGTGAAGCGATAACTGTAGACTTTAACCTTCCTCTTGAAGCTAACAGAGATATCAGTATTCAGCCCGGTCTCCAGGGCATAATGTTTTTTAAATCACAGATCTATCCAGGGTTGACATTTACACCATCATGTTCACATTACAGGAGTAATAGCCCCTACTGAACGCGGTGTCATTATTACAGCCAACAAAGCCGCCGAACGGACGACCTTACACCTGTGGACATAATGGGAAGTCAGACCATCTGCACGTGTGATTGTGGCGACCGAAACAGGTATTTTAGGTCAAACCATGATATGTTCCTAACAATAACCAAGTGGTGTTAGTGCTTAAACTTAACCAGAGCATCAGAACAACACTGTGAAAAGAGAGAAAAAGAAAATGCAACCAAAACAAACATAAATGTTGCTGTCATCTTCTTTCAAACGCTGCTTGACTGGAGTGTTTGCTCCATCTACCATTGATCTCAATGAACCATCTGCTGATATTCACATAACTGGAGTGGATGAATTCATATTTTCTTCTACCATTTGTTTTCTTTTATACGTGGTTCAAACTTGCACTGCATTTCGATAGAAACTCTGCAACTGACTGAATAAAAGCAATTTGTCGTTTATGCTCTCGCAACATTTAGAGAGGAGAAACAGTTTTGAAAGCCAGAGAGGAAACAGGAAGCAAAAGGACTTTGTGGTTTGATGTTACCCGGTTGGATAGCGGGAAGCTGCACCACTGACTCTCTGTAACATAAGAATCTGTCTGGGTCTGCAAGAACTCGTTGAATGTTTTGTTTGTCTGCAAGTCGAGGACGATGGAACACTGGAGGGCGAGGAGTGAATGCTGGAGGGTTAGAGTTAGACGCTGGAGGGTTTCTTAATAAAATAAATTTACGGGAATAGGTTGTCATTTGATGAAAGCTTATTTATTCAGTTCGTTCAAAATCTATAAATTTACTCTCAAAAACTAGAGTGCGCCTTTAATGTGATGGGAAGTTCTGAAAAATACTAAAATGAGGAACTGGATTTGATGAATTTGGCCAAACTTTTATGCACAATCAGTATATTCGGTTATTAAAATAACAAATTAAAAGGAATCAGATGAGTCTGTTCTTGAGAAGTTTGCATGATGTCACACTTCACACCTTCCGTCTCCACCACAGCTCTCAGTGTGAAGCTAAATATGGTCTGTTAGTGATGACAGCGAGTACAAAACACTGAAATAGAGGAAGACTGATATTATTTTGAATATTTTGACGTGTATACAAGACGAACATCCCAACGAGAAGCAAGTAAAAGATCTGAGAGCTGTGAGAATGTCAACGTGTAGAACGCAGAACTGTTGAACTTCTGAAGACACGGGGGGAGCAGTCCTGGGTGAAGAGCGAGTAGAGGAGGGGGCTGAGGACACACCCCTGTGGTGTGCCAGTGTTCAGGATGAGGGTGGATGATGTGCGGCCTCCCATCCTGACGTTTTGTGGTCTGTTGCTGAGGAAGTCCAGTATCCCGGTGCACAGTGAACTGTCTAAACCCAGGCAGTGAAGTGAGTCTGATTAAAGTTCAGTATCTGACTTCTCTGATTCAAGATGTCGTCTGTGGAGGTCGAGCTAATAATACCAGTACAGCTCAGTGTTCAATGATGGCACGAACATGTTTGACACACAGAGGTCACACCACAACACTGTGGGGGCGATAGCTTCCATCATATACAGAATATATCTGTTGTACATGGTGTGCTGCAGCTCTTTCCTACACAACTGAGAGGTTCACTTCCTCTTTTCTGTGTTACCAGCTGAGTGTTTGGCAGCAGAATGAGTCTGGACTCCCGTCGCCGCTCGAGACGACAGCCTCAGCTATTTGAAACGTCTACACGCTCACATGTTGGGAACTTGGCCACACGCAGAGTAAAGAATAAATTGACAGCTTGTTTTTTCAAAAGCAATTCAACTTCTTCCCCAAAAACTACAGAATGCACCGTTAATGTGTAGTTTGTAAAGATATTGAAATGAGGAACTGAGTTTGATGACTTTGAACAAACAGTTGAACCACAAATGACACGAGAGTTAGCTGGTATCAGTTCCAGCAGCTCTATCTTTTTTTTCATCACTGGTGAGAACATGATGTCACCCTTCAAACCTATTGTCTCCATCCGGCCCAGTGCCCACACCCACACCCACATCCTCTGCATCATTTATAAAAAAAGTCACTTCACTTCTCGGTGTGTCTCTTCTTGTTTTTCGTGACCTCTGACAGTCGATGGTACCACTTTACTTTCCTTCATGAACAGTGTGAAGATGTGTTTGGTCACACTGGTGGGCAGATGGGTTTGTGGGATAACGTGATCTCTTGCCAGGCTTCAGGCTGTTGTCGTTCAGCCAATCAGGTTCCGATGAAAAGGTTAGCGTAGCTTCTTTAGCATCAGTTCTATCAGAACTGGAGGGTTTATTTCACTGAAAGAAGAGCAGCGAGCAACACTGATGGAAACATGTCTTCAGTCTTCTCTCAACTGACTCCAGGAAGGGATGGATTCACCAGCTGACTCCACTGGTGGTGACGCTCTCCTGCTGTTGATCTGATTGGTTGAAGTGTGATAAACTTGATGGTTCGTCCAATTGCCTGAGAAGTATTTTTTGAAAATGGCTGCCCTTTTCATATCAGGTTCACATTATATGTTTATCAGCTGACTTTCACATCAGGAGGTGGAGGTGTGGGTGGTGTTGTTACAGTCAACAAAGCTGCATGTGGGCGAATCTGTGGGGAGATTTCCAGCTGTTCTAGTGGCGACCAAAGACCGCTGATTTTCACAGGACGACGGACGATCTCCAACCGTTTCTGTGGCGACAAGACAGCTAATAAGCGTATAATGTGAACATGGTATAAAGTGTTTGGTACAAATGTCAACCTCGAGAAACTTCCAACTGTTTGTTGTGACTGAAATTGATTATTCTTCAACGGGAAGTTGAACCATCTCCATTAGTGATCTCTGCGACCAAAACACGGTATTTAAATCTAAACCATGATGTTTTACTAACCCTAAACAGAGCATGAACTCAGCGTTCGACCTAAACAAACGTTAAGTTGCAACATAACGAAACGTTCAGTTTAAACTTTTGGTGATTGGTCAGGTTTCTTTGCACCGTTGTCTAATTATCTATTAGCAGCTTCTGTTTGGTGTGTACCTGATGATGAACAGACAGCCATCACTGGATTACCTTTAAACTGAATGAATATATATGATGGCCACTTTATTCGGTACACCTGAACCTATAACGGCTCTCAACCCAATCACCAGAACCCACAGACATGTTAAACAATTACGTTTCTTCATGTTTCTTTGCTGTGGCGTCACTTTGCTCGAGTTCTGGTGCCGATCGGACACAATAAGCGTCGACTTTCTCTCTGACTCTGCAGCCCTCACCCAGCTCGTACACCACCACCGTCCTTACGTCCACTTCCTGACATGAAAGTCAGCTCATGTCCAAGCGTGTGAAAGTGACATGACACAGTTCAGTATAGATATGTCAAACAAATCTGAACACGTGTAGTTTGCAGGAACATTTCCAGCTGTTTTTCCTCTGTCACTGTATTTATCTTAAAAAACACAGCAGGCATCATAAAGTTTGACGGGCACGTGACTCCAAACAAGCCTCAGTTGTTCCTCCATGAGGCCTGAGTGCACATTTATTTGCAAAATACACAAATCAGTTATCTCTTGAATCTGTAATAAATGTCTGACATCTGATGTAACTGTGTTAGTCAAACAAAGACAGACACAGATAAAGGCTCTGTGGCTTTGTGCTGTTATAGTTACGTGTGTGAACACCCAGACAGCTGAGTTCCTGTTCTTAACTCAGATGGAAACTGTGGTCAGTTCAGTCGCTTCAGTCTGAGAGAAGATGAGGTTGAATATCTGCAGCTGCCTGCTGGTCTTTGTTCTGGGATGTAAAGTCACTGCAGGTAAGAATATTGTTGTTAGATTCTGTTCGGTGCCGTCTGACGTCAGCATTGTTCAGAGTCGTAGTTTCATCGAGTTTGTAGTTCAACATCGACATGAAGTTCACAAGAAGTCTGACAGCTCGTAGTCAAAGTGTCATAAAGTGGTTAACATCAGTTCAGTAAGTGCGTTAGAAGCTAGTCGCGATGTATTTACATTAATAAAGAGCAGAACTAAAGCTTTAACTGTTGTTCTCTAAATGTCTGACCTTCATCTGATCAGATATTTGATTGTTGCTTTTTTGCGGATAAAGAACCGAATCAGTCACTCGATCTTTATTTGTACACCAGCACCAACTCACAATAGAAGTCATGACACGTTACAAACTGAGCAGGTTCAGAACAAACTCCTGGATTCATTTATTCACAGAGATCCAACATTCCCTTAGCAAAAAGTAGTTTATTCAAGTGTACAAGTATACTTATTTTATACTAAAACTGAGGCAGTATTCTTGAAGTGTTCTTTTTATATACTATATTTTATATACTTAAGAAAAGTATAGTGAAGTATACTTGGCTTATACTGAAAAGTATAAAGAATAATCTAAGAATAAGTACATTAATACTTAGACTTACACTTATACTAAAGCTTATACTTGTACTTCAGTATACTGTAACGCCCCTTGTGGACTGTGGCGCAAAGACTCTTGGGTATTCTGTTGTTGTTGGTGTAATTATGGTTCGTGAATGTGTTTGTGAATAAGATTATGTGTTAAGGCCCCCACACACCGCCCAGACGTCCAACTGCCTTTTCCGACCACTCTGTTGTCTCTTGTCTGACCTGTTCGGCAGAAAAGGTGCATTGAACACACCGCTTCGACGTGCTGCCTACTCCACAGTAGCGTGTACGTTCTGCGTTTGCGCGAGATGCAATAAGCGGGTGGCGCTTGTGTTGTGAGTTATAAACGAGAGGCTTGTGCACGCAACTCTCTTTACTTTCGATCAAAACGAAACTTGACTATTTCCGATAAAAACAGCTGCATACTAAACATGCAGCGAGGCATTACCAGACGAACAAGAATGAATTCGTCCTGAACGGACGTAACAACTAGTCTCGTGCCAGTACTGCAAAACATGAAAACGGGGAATGACGGAACGGAGTGCATAGAAAAACAAAGCGCACACAGTATTTCGCCCCTCCCACACACCACGCTGATTCGCCAGCACACCGCCAATCAGAACGGCCATTCAGCTGGCACACAACCAATCAGAGAATCCAATGGCTCAGATGTCCGACGGCCCTCCTCCTCAGACTTCGCATGCTCAGTCGGATCCGACAACGTCCGCGCGGCTCCGAAAGCTTCCGACAGAGCTGAACACACCAAACATATGTGTTCCCGACCTCGTCCGAGACTCTCCAAATGCTTCAGACGTCCAACGGTTGGGCCGGTGTGTTCCTGCCTTAAGACGGTTGCGGGTTAATTCACATCCTTGTTCTGTGGTTAAATTGTGTCGAATTAACGAAGATGATAAAAATGTTGGCACCGTGAGTGAAGGGGTGTTTTCCGGGAGAGACTTCCCGCCTGTTAAGCTGTGGGTGTGTGGTAATAAATGGTGAATTTCTGGCTAGAACTTGCCAAATTACAAGTACTAATACTTAGTATATCTTGATCTAAGTGCAGATTAAGATCAAGTCATTGACTTGTATTTACATTAAAGTTAACAGAATAAAAATGTTTTTCACTACACACATTTGCATTGAGGTTTTACCCTTGTTATAAACTTACATGTTAATAAACTAAAATGTGGACTAGAAGTATATACTTAGTACACTAGTAGTATATAGATGAGTGAACTTGTTGTATACTTGAAAGTGTACTTCTGTAAATTTAAAATGACCTTATAAAGTATACTTAAAGTATACTTTTATAAACTTAAAATGTTCCAATTTAGTCCGAAGAAGTATTAAATTAGTATACTTTCTAGTATGCTACAAGTACATGGTTCATAGTATACTTGCTATACTTATACTCAAGCATACTTAATAAAATGAACTTCAAGTATACTACTTTTTGCTAAGGGTTTCCCTCATGAGCACGAGGATCCAACAGCAGCGTGAATAAAACTGACTCGTAACAGGAAGAAAACCTCGCGCACAACCGGACTCAATGCTGGGTGGTCCGTCTATGTGTCTCGATCAAATCTGGTCCAGTTTCTGTCAGAATGCCACCAGACACACAACATAACAAGAACTCATTTAGCCACCAAACTCATTTTACTCATGATGATGTTTTAGATGATTGTGGCTGAAACCTCGTCTGCTTCTTTAGTCTGAAGGTGGTTTAACTTAAGGTCGTGTTCAATAAGTACTCTGACATTAAATCACTTTTGAGTTTCTTGCAGTATTAAGATGCAGACAGATGTGTATGTTATTGTAAAAGTGTAAATTGTTTCTTGTGCAGCAATAAAACATTAAGTAGTCGAGGAGAAGCAGTCAGTCTCTCTGCGTTGTCTTCACTCTGTGGAGGGTGAAGTGACGTGGAGCAGAGAGACGAACGGACACAGAGTTGACATTCTTACAGTTGGTGGTGACGCGGATAAGAAACACATTCCTGACCCGGGCAGACAATACAGTTCACTGGCAGATAAATCATTTTACATTCGCAGTGTTACCGTCTCAGACTCTGGAACATACTTGTGTAATAATGCAGCAGCTGTGGAGCTGACGGTGATCCCATCAGGTAACATCACACTTTGTTTCCTCTTCTTGTTTCAACATCTAGTTTCTTAGCTAAATGTTTAACAACTATATATATCACAATATGTAATGAAACAGTTGATAATTATGTGTGATCATTTTATGATGGTATGTCAAATGAATCTTGTTTTGTTTGTTGTGTACAGAAACAACCAGACTTGTTGCTCCAAAGTCGACCACTGTCACTCTGAACTGTCCTCATGATGTTGGAGGATCACATGTTCCAACATGGAGCAAAGACGGGAGTGAAGTACAACAAGATGAATATGTTCATGTTTCACCTGTGAACAAGACGTTGACTATAAGATACGTGCTGCCTGATGACTCTGGACTTTACTACTGTGATGGAAAACCTGCTGCGTACCTGATAGTGATCGAAGCTGAGACATCTGACAGAGGTGAGAGACTGCAGATATTTAACTGGTACAATAAGAGGAAATTATCTTATCAAACAACAAGATGCAGATATAACTGTGGACACATGCACAATACTGTAAATGTCTATAACGTACAGTGCAGTCTGGAGAGCAGGTTTACTGCTGACTGTGAATAAAGGTTAACAGACTATATTTACAAAATAAGAAGTAACTCACACATCCTGACACGGCAGTAATTCTTATTCTGAGCAAATCTCTTCACACAGCCACTGACTTTCTCCTGAATATGAGTGATAATTTTATGACAGTACGTTAAATGAATCTTGTTTTGTTTGCTGTGTACAGGAACAACCAGATATAAGGCTACAGAGAAGACAAGCATCACTCTGAACTGTCCTCGTGATGTTGGAGGATCACATGTTCCAACATGGAGCAAAGACGGGAGTGAAGTACAAGAAGACAGATGGGTTTATGTTTCACCTGTGAACAAGACGTTGACTTTAACATACGTTCAGCCTCGTGACTCTGGACTTTACTACTGTGATGGAAAACCTGCTGTGTACCTGACTGTGATGGAAGCTGAGACATCTGACAGAGGTGAGAGACGAGAAGTCAGAGAGGAACAAAGAAATATGAGTCAAATATTCATAATTTTAAAGAATATTTCACAATTTTGGGCAAATGAGCTTTTCAGTTTTCTTGCTGAGAGTTAGATAAGAGGATTGATGTCACTTTCATACCTGTCAGTTAAATATGAAGCTCAGATAGTCACTGGTTATCTTAGCAGAACCAACGAAACAAAAATTCAAAGAATATTTCACAATTTGGGAAATGAGCTTTTTACTTTTCTTGTTGACGGTGAGATAAGAGGATTGACTCCACTTTCATACCTGTCTGTTAAATATGAAGCTCAGCTAGTCGGCTGGTTATCTTAGCAGAACCAACATTGTTCTCCTGTAGAACAACGTGCCTGGTGTGAACTCCTCTTTCTTATAATTACACCTGATCTGACAGTTGAGCTTTTAGCAGTGAGTCTCTGTGTGATCAGGTGATTAGAGGTGCTGGTCAGTTGATTTGTTACCTTTGAACAGAGACAGGCTAACTGTTTCCCCTGTTTCCAGTCTCTGTGCTAAGCTAAGCTAACAGGCCTGTGGGTGTAGCTTATTGGCTACACCTAGGCTTTTTAGAGTGTGAGTGTCTGATTTAGTCTCTGTGGTGAAGATGTGTTTGTAGTGTAAATGTCCTCTGAACACTGAGCGTACCGAGGCTTCACCTAAAATAACTCAACACCAACAACTCAAACTGCAGCTAAACCAACAAGAAGACAAACAGCAGCAACAACTGCAGCATTAACACCAGCAGAGAACACTGAGACACCTACAGCAACCAGACAAACAGGCAAGAAGGGAAAGAACAACAACAGGAAGATAAAAACAGGTTTTTATATTGATGAAATCTAAAAGAGCTCAAACACAAATAAAAACCAACAGCATGAAGACGTGAGGAGTTATTCAAACAGATACAGATCTACAGTCAGTGCAGACATGTTTCTTTGACACTGTGTTAAAGTTAAACCTGTGGGTTTGTGGTCTGATGAAGGAAGTCGAGCACACGACATGCTCTGAATGCCAGTTCAACTCACAAGAACAAATGACCACAATAATGAAAGAAGTCTGTCTCAGACTAGAAAACGTCTTCATCAAGTCACTTAGAAACTATTTAATTACATTCATAACAACAATATTAAACAGAACCATCTGTGTAATGTTAAATCACCGGCTGTTCTCATGAAAGACTGTTTGAATTTGAAAGGTGAAGACTCGATACTATCGTGACTATAGTCTTAATTCAATTTGATTTAGAGGATTTAAACATATCTTTTCCTCTCACTGAGATATCAAAAGTCAAGATTCAATTATAGATCTGAAACTGGAACAAAGATCTAAAGTTTGAGTTAGAACGTCATTTTAAGATATTTACTACAGAGTCATGGATAATCTCTTAGTGTCAGGTCATTTAAACACAAGAACTTTATGATCGACTGTTGACACATTTAATTGCTGTTATATCTAAACTCAATACAACTCAATGGTCCATAGTTACTGATCAGAACAATATAGGAGATATTCTGAATTAAGATTTTTAGTTGTCAAGAATGTATTGTGGATTTGTTTAATGTACATTTTTATAAGTTTGATGGGATTTACGTACTGAACTGAATCTTGTTTCTGCCCCACTCGCAAGGAAAAAAGAAAACCACACCACCACCAACTACGAAGCCGACGACAAGGCTGACGCCGACTACGAAGCCGACTACGACTATGAAGCTGGCTACGACTACGAAGCTGATGCCGACTACAAAGCCGACTACGACTAAGAAGAGAACTACAACTATGAAGCCGACTACGACTACGAAGCCGACTACGACTAAGAAGAGAACTAAGGAGAGAACTACAACTATGAAGCCAACGCCGACTACGAAGCCGACTACGACTACGAAGCCGACTAAGAAGAGAACAACAACTATGAAGCCAACTACGACGAAACTAACTACTACAACATCACCATCATCAAGCACAGGTAGGTCTACAATGATGATCTGAAGTCTTACCAAGTCTTACTGAGTTATTAATTATGAATTTGTCTTCCAGTCGCTCCTCCAGAACAAAAACCACCTCTCCCTTTGGTGATTGGTATTGTTGTCCCCTTGCTCCTCATCATCCTCCTCCTCATCTTCTACCTGATTCATCGATGCAGGTTTAAAAGGCGAGGTAAATAAAACCTGACACAGTATGAGTGTAACATATTCTGCACACTTTAATATGTTAATTTATATTATAATAATTAATTTGTAAAAATTACATCAGAAAGTCAGATACAGGTTATAACTCAGATATGTTTTTGTGTCAGCTGATTATTACTCAACAGATTATCAGTTCTGTGACATTCACAGTCTTTTTCACAGGAACTGAGGAAAGATTCCAGGTCTATGATGAGATAAAGGGTGGAGCAGAGTTTCAGGTTACAAACGGTGAGAAATAAGAAGTGTTTCATTCTATAAAAAACTTCCTCCTTCCTCTTTCTGTGAGGATCCAGACTGATGTTAAATGAAATACCACACTGAGGGATTTGTGCTGAGTTTCCTAAAGTACAACCTGATTTATATGACTTGAACCAAATAAGCTGTATTAATGTATGTAAGTACCACTTCATGTATACAAATGAGTATTCTTCTATTTTTTGATTCTTCCTGCAGGTGTAGAACGAGTCCCTGTATCAGCAGTTGCATACTGCATGGTAGAATGTCCAGGTAAATAATTCAACTTGTCTCCACTACCTTTACGAAACGGCAAAAAGTGGCTTGTTTAGTGCAGATGACTTCACGATTTAGCACCGAGCAGACAGGAAGTCACGTACAGAAACAACGACTGCTGTGTCTCAGTTCAGGTCTTCATCCTTCAGAGGAGCATTTGAAGGCCAATTATGTCACAACGCGCCCTGAAGGCTGTCCCAATCTGAGGGCTCCTCCAGATGCTCCTTCTTTTCCCTGTTTCTGGAGGATGCACTTCTACGATCCTTCGTGGCCTCACATATCCCAATATTCTTTGCGTGCCTGAAAAAGAAGAAAGAAAGAAAGAAAGAGAGAAAATGGCGACATCACATGGCGTAGATCGTCACTGTCGCAGGCCTGGGCGGCAGAAATCGTGACGTAAGGGTAAAACATCTGGTGACACAACCAGGAAATGCTCCAAAGGCTAGACCGTCACATTTAACAACGGCTGACGAGGTTAACAAGGTCTCTCTGAAGGACTCGCCTTCAAAGACCACAAAGGCCGAGTCCTTCAGAGGATGCAGACCCTGAACTGAGACACAGCAAATATCTCAAAAAAGAGACAGACACAAGCTCTTCTAATAATCCTTCGGTCGGGAAAACTTCATGTTGTTGTTTTTATAGCACATACCTATAACTGCGGTCGCGAGTAGTTATGTGATTATCGTGGGAACTCCTCGGTCTCGTGACGCCAGTTGTCCGACCGTACTCGGTGTGGTGGACTCGAAACACAAATGTTGGTGGAGCAAAACCAGACTGGAGCCGTAACGCACCGTATACGTATCTGGTGGAATCTCGGGATGAAAGTTGATCAAAACACAACACAATGTTTATTTTCTAGAAGTTCTTTATTGCTTGTAAGTGAGAGCATGAATAGATGATGACTGAAGAGAGGATAGAAAACAATACACTCAGTTGTAACAGTCACAATATCACATATGATCTCTAGCAAAACGTTATTCAAATCATCTCCACATCCGTCTCATGATACACATGAACTTCTTTTACACTTCAACCATTGTTGTGTGTCAAACGTCAACTGAAGGTCAAAACACTTTTACACAGAAGAGGCTTCACCGACCCCCACTCATACTGCAACCACAAAACTATCACAAGATTTCACTATACATAAATAATAATGTATCTATATTGTTAAGTTTTATATGTAAGAACAACATATCAAAATAAGAAGGGACATTTGAACATTTCTCTCACAATCCCAAAGAACATTATGTTGACTTACCATCTCTGACATTTATGACACAATAGTTGTCTCATAATTAGTATTTCTTTATATCATAATTATAACATTTGCCCAATGAACAAGAGGCCTAAATAGATGAGAATGCGTTAGATGAAAGTTCATACAGTTTTTCAGGTTACAGGACATTATGGTTACAAAAGAGTTGTTGTCTCTAGGGCTAGCTCGTTAGCATGCTAACCTTAATTATAAGTTGGTTCTAATTTATAGTTTTTTCTTCTAAATGTTTTAATAGGTGGATCAAACCCAAATGATGCCACATATTACACCATCCCCGACCTTCAACCAATGAAAATGGCGACTGGTAAAGACTTTATAGACATTTATAACCAAATATTCTGTTGATGTAAGACAAAACAGTTCATATTCATCATATTATCATTTTTTTCTCACAGAAACATCTGGACCTGACGAGTCCCTGTACTCTGAGATCTGCGAGACTTTCATCGGTGGAAATAATAATGAAGGTAACTTTAAGCTTCAGCTCCTCTGTGAAGTTTATAACATGAGATGCTAAACGAGGCCGATTGTATTTTTTGTTATTCCAAATAAAGCAAAATAAAATGAGAGAACAAACAAAGTGAAAATCTACAAAAACTACCGGTGGGAATTTTCCATTCAAACGACCATTTGAGTGTAAAATTTGAGATAACGGGAAAAAAGTCTACATCATCAAATAATGAATGAAAAGTAATTTTTATGTGATTGTCTCTGGATCCACAGGTTCTTCACAGCCGACTGACAACACGTACTGTTTACTGCAGAACCCCAAAACATCTGGAAAGCATCCAAAGTGACCAATCAGCTGTTTGTGATGTCAGACATGACTTGGGTTGATGATGTCAGTTGTTTTATTTAAACTGTGAACATGTATAATATTTTGACTTGTGTTTTATGTAAATATTAGAAAGATACATTTTTTTACAATACAACATCTGTTATTTCTAGATTCTTACCTGTCAAACCGACCCAGTCTGCAGAATAAATGTTTGTACAGTTCTGGAAAACAGCAAATAACCTGAAGCTTTTATTTCTTTATGTTGCAACTTCACGCTTGTTTTTACATTTGAATTTCTCTCTTGTCACAATGTTGTGCTGATGCTCTGGTTGGATTTGGACAGAAAAACCACTTCATCACATTGTGGTTTGGCTTAAAGTACCTGCTCTGGTCGCTACAAACTTGACCACTTCACCAGAAACACGACTGGAGATGTTCTGACATGTCCTTACAAATATCCACTGATGTCACTCTAACATCACAAACATCCAGTAGTTTCACACTGCAGGTGTATCCCCTCCACTTCTGATGTACAGGTCAGGTAATAAACATGTAATGTGAATGTGACATGGAACACTTTGGACAAACATGGTACGCAGCCTCTGACACGTTCAGACTTCAACAAATGTCCAGACGACTCGGCTCGTTAAAACAAATCATGTGTTCTGTAAGAACTTCCTTTTCATGCCTTTGTTCCCCGTTTGAGTTTAAATCTCTCTGTAAATGTACATAATTTATTAAAAAACATCAACATTTGAGTTTTGATCATTTACTTACTGACATCATCATGATATCAAGAGAATGTTTCAATCTTGAGCAAGGCATCATTAAAGATGTCAGTGTGGTTTTTAATAAAGTTTTCTCACATCTCTCCAATTTCTCACTTCCTGATAGAAGGATATAATCCTCTTCCACCCACTGACTTCCTCGCTGACTGCTGTTTGACTATCCCTTTTTCTATTTCTGGGCATTGTTACATGGGGCTGGCGTGCGTTTCTCTCTCTCTCTTTCTCTGTGTTTCTTTCTCTTTCAGGTAGCGCTCCTCCCCCGTTAGCTGAGCACACCTGAGCGGAATCGGGGCTCTGGAGTGGGCGGAGGTGTTATAAGGGTGAGAGTACAGCGACACAGGGGGGAATGACACACGAGCAGCAGCACACCGGCGGAGGCTCTTCTCCTCCCGTTTCCTCCTGGCCTGATGGTTCGAGCCAGGTTACGAAGTCCTTTCTCCCCCCCCCCCGCGCGCCTTGGGTGCTGAGGGTTGATTGTCTTTGTTATTCTGCTTTCAGGGCTGGAGATCACCGGCAGTTTTGTTGTTCGCCTTTTGTTTTAGGTTTAGCTTTCATTTAGGCAGTTCAGGGGTAAGGTGCGGGAGCGACGGCCCATTGTGTGGCTGGTCCCACATCCTCCCATGTTTGGTTTCTTTTTGCCGGGGTCTCCTGTCCCTCTTTTGTTTGCTCCTGGTTTTTGTTTCCCTCTCTCTGAGAGTAATAATATATTTGGCATTCTTGCAGACTTTGTGAGTGGCATTTCTTTGTGTGTTGCTTCCTCTTTCGAGCTGTGCTATTTAAGTATCGGAGGAAGCAGTAACATATTTGGGGGCTCGTCCGGGATGCGGTTTACCGCATGAATAGTCAGTAAGCTGTTGAAGGTGTGGTGCGGCATTCTGACAATTTTTTTTTTTTGCTATGCCTAGGCGTATAGCTGTGATTTTTGCGTCAGAACAGTTGCTTGTATAAATAAACAGTATTGTAACTGTGCGTCCCTTTTCCGTCATTAAGCGTGGTCTGACGAGAGAGCTGCTGTGATTTTGTATGGTTTGCTGTGAAACCACATTGCCTACTTCTTTTTTTTTGTATGTGCCACTGTTTTTTTTTTTTCCTCTCATTTTGGGTGTTGCTGCTGCTGACCATTGAGTTTTGTGTGCATGGGATATTTCCCTGTTTGTATTGACTTAACAGGGATTTGTTTTTTCTGTCGGGGTGGTGGTGTCATTTGCTCCTGAAAATGGAGTTTAACCTCGAGGACTTTGTAGAACAGCCTACTTTGGATAAGTTACATACTTGCACGAAAGACAACTTGTTGGCTATTGTGGACCATTTTTGTGTCACTTTGCTTAAACAGGCGAAAAAGGAGGTGGTAAAGTCGGAGTTGGTGACAGCTTTGACTGACAAGCGGGATGTTACTTGTGACACCACTGTGGTCGCAGAGACTTCATCTGCAGGGAGGACAGATCCGACGGTACAGCTCCGCTTGAAGGAGTTGGACATAGAAATGCACCGAATTGCAATAAAAGAGAAAGAACTTGATTATGAATTACAGTCTAGGAAAATCGAGGCTGATAAACAAATTTGCTTGAAGGAACTCGACCTGAAGGCGCCCGATTTTGATGTTAATAAGTGCGTTCGTTTTGTCCCTCCCTTTAGTGAACAGGATGTGGATAAATACTTCACTCTGTGAAGAAACGTTAAAATGGCCTAAGACCATTTAGCCGTTACTTTTGCAAAGTGTCTTTACAGGCAAAGCCCAAGATGCTTACACATCCATGTCACCTGAGTCGAGTCTGGAGTGCGAAAAGGTCAAATCAGCTGTGCCGAGAGTGTATGAGTTGGTGCCAGAGGCGTATCGCCAGAAGTTTCGCCGCTTAAAGAAAACTGATGACCTTACCTATTAGGAATTTGGTCGCAATAAAGAAATTATGTTTGATCGTTGGTGTCGGGCTACAAGTGTAGCTGATTATGTTAGCCTGCGTAATCTGATATTACTGGAGGAATTTAAGAACTGCTTACCAGACAGGATCGCCACGTATGTGAACGAACAGAAAGCATCCACAGTCTCTGACGTGGTGGTCCTGGCGGATGAGTATGTTCTTACGCATAGGTATAACTTTGAGCGGCCTCACCTGTCCGCTGAACGTGGTGCACCTGTAGCCAATCCTTTTGCTTTCCCTATAAAGTCACATCTTCAAGATAAGGCTAAGCCTCCTAATAAAGAAAGTGCTGACACATAGGACAGGCCAATCAGTTTTTATTGAGACACCATAAGTCAATGTTTTGCTTTAGAAAATCAAAATAAATCCCCAAAAGCTGTAAACCTGTTGAAAACAGAAGTTTCCCCGAAAATACAGTTCGGGCCTACGCAGCCTAGTCTAGTTGAGTCCAATCTTGATGTGTATGCCCCGTTTCTTATGAAAGGCTCCGTGTCCCTATCAGAACAGTCATCAAAAATCCCCGTTACCATCCTGAGGGATAGTGCAGCCTCACAATCGGTCATCCTGGAAGGGGTGCTTCCATTTTCAGAAACGTCCTCTATTAACACTAAAGTCTTGGTTCGAGGTTGTGGTATGCAGTACGTGTACCTTTGCACACAGTTCATCTAGACTCTGAGTTGGTGAAGGGGCCCGTGGTGGTGGGGGTAAGCCCGCAGTTTCCCATTAGTGGGGTTTCTTTCATTTTGGGTAACGACTTGGCTGGGGGTAAAGTGTTGCTAAACCCTGAAGTTACGGCTGTTCCACTGTCGGAGCACTCCGATGACCTGAGCCAGGGGTTCCCAGAGGTATTTACAGTCTGTGCGGTCACTCGGACGATTTGAGCCGGACAGAAGAGATGTTTAACGGGGGTACACTGACTCAAGTGGTAGTTCCGAAACCTTGCCGGCAGGAAATTCTAGTACTAGCTCATGATAATCCACTCGCTGGCCACTTAGTGGTTAATAAAACGTATGAACGTATTCCACAATGTTTTTTCTGGCCAGGGTTAAAGCGTGACGTGAGACAATACTGTAAAACCTGTCACGTGTGCCAGGTTGCGGGTAAACCGAATCAGACCATTCCACCCTTCCCGCTTTACCCGATTCCAGTGGTGACACAGCTATTTGAGCGAGTTATTGTGGACTGTGTTGGTCCTTTGCCACGGACAAAAGCGGGTAACAAGTTTCTCTTAACCATCATGTGCTCAGCAACTCGATTTCCTGAAGCTGTTCCTCTGCGAAAAATTACGACTAAAACCGTTGTGAAAGCCCTGTTGAAGTTTTTCTTGATGTTTGGTTTACCTAAAATAGTGCAAACTGACCAGGGATCCAACTTCATGTCACGAATTTTCGCACAAGTGCTGAAGCAGTTGGACATCACTCATTACTACTCTAGTGCGTATCACCCAGAAAGTCAGGGGGCGATTGAACGTTTCCATCAGACTTTAAAATCTATGCTCCGCACTTACTGCATTGAGTCCTATAAGGACTGGGATGAGGGTGTCCATCTCCTTCTTTTTACAGCCCGAGAGGTGGTTCAAGAGTCTTTGGGGTTCAGCCCAGCGGAGCTAGTGTTTGCACACACGGTGTGTGGCCCTCTCAAACTACTGCAGGAAAAGTGGCTGGGTGGTGACGAACAAAACAATCTGTGTGATTATGTAAGTGATTTTCGTTCCAGGCTTCACCACGCTTGTGAGTTAGCAAAAGAAAATATGTCCGTTGCTCAAATGAAGATGAAAACGTGGTTTGATGTGGGTGCGAAGAGTAGATCTTTCGACCCAGGATAACGGACCATATCTAGTCCGATTAAAGTAAATCACAGAGATTACATAATCACGACGCCTGAACACTGATGGAAGAGTAGGTTGTGTCACATAAATATGTTGAAGCCTTGCCTGGACAGAGAATCTGTCCCTGTCAATACAGTGAAGACGGTGGTTGTGTCGCTGTCCAGTGCTGAAGTGATTAATGAGGTGCAGGGGACTGGGGCGCTGTCCGGTGCTGATTCCCCGGAGGCTCTGGTGGCCCCAGCTGTGTCGGACGATGAAGATATCACTGGACCGTCTGCTGTTATGGTCCAGGGACGGTTGAAAAACTTTGAAATGCTGTCTAAACTTGATGTGTGTCTCCCGCATTTAACTCAGCATGAGGATGTGGTCAGTCTGATAAAATCCCACCTCTCTCTGTTTTCAGATGTGCCGACTAGGACGAAAGTGCTGCAGCATGACATTGATGTTGGCGATTCGCCGCCAATTAAGCAGCATCCATACCAGGTTAACCCCAATAAGCGCCTCCGTTTACAACAGCAGGTCACCTATATGCTGGAAAATGGCCTTGCAGAGCCCAGCTCCCGTTCATGGAGCTCACCATGTCTATTAGCTGATAAGTCTGATGGCTCAGATCGGTTCTGCACAGACTTCCATAAGGTTAATGGGGTCACTAAGCCAGACTGTTATCCTCTTCCCCGAGTTGAAGACTGTGTTGACCATGTCGGGAACGCCACGTATGTAACAAAGCTTGACCTGTTAAAAGGGTATTGGCAGGTGCCGCTGACTTCGCGGGCAAGGGAGATTTCTGCATTTGTGACACTGGGGGCATTCCTGCAGTATACAGTGATGCCCTTTGGGGTGCGAAATGCACCTGCTACCTTTCAACGGCTTGTAAACATAGTCTTATCAGGCTTGTCGGGGTGCGGGCATATCTGGACGATATTGTGATTTATTCGAACTCGTGGCATGAACATATTCGACAGCTTAAAGTGGTGTTCACGAGGTTGTGCGAAGCAAATCTCACGCATAATCTGGCTAAGTGTGAGTTTGGGCGAGCTACTGTTGAGTACTTAGGAAAAGTTGTGGGACAGGGCCAAGTTAAACCAGTGAACTCGAAAATTGAGGCCGTATGGTCGTTCCCTGCTCCTGGGTCCCTGTCGGGAGCTGCGTCGCTTCTTAGGGATGGCGGGGTACTACAGATGTTTCTGTAATAATTTTTCTGCTGTAGCCGCCCCTCTTACCGATCTGTTGAGCCCCAAAACACGTTTCCACTGGTCTGAAAGTTGTCAGCGAGCGTTTGAATGCGTGAAGGCGTTGTTGGCTCATGCGCCGGTCCTGGCAGCGCCTGCGATTGACCGCCCGTTTAAACTGGCTGTTGATGCCAGTGATGCAGGGGCGGGGGCTGTCCTGCTCCAGGATGGGGATGATGATGTGGAGCATCCTGTCTCATACTTCTCTAAGAAGTTTAATAAGCATCAACGAGTATATTCCACGACTGAGAAGGAGGCTCTTGCACTTGTTTTGGCCCTCAAGCATTTTGAGGTTTACGTCGGCTCTGCTAGCGCGCCCGTTGTCGTTTATACTGATCACAACCCCCTCATGTTTATAAATCAAATGCGGAATACAAATCATAGACTAATGTGCTGGGCATTGTTCCTACAATCCTTTAACATCATGATCCGACATGTAAAGGGCCGAGAGAACGTCGTGGCCGACGCTTTATCGCGCTGTTATGGACTATGAAGCGTGAATGATAGTAGCGGTGCTTCCCCCATTCACTGTTTTAGGGTGGGGGTGTTACGTGGGGCTGGCGTGCGTTTCTCTCTCTGTCTTTCTCTGTGTTTCTTTCTCTTGCAGGTAGCGCTCCTCCCCCGTTAGCTGAGCACACCTGAGCGGAATCGGGACTCTGGAGTGGGCGGAGGTGTTATAAGGGCGAGAGTACAGCGACACGGGGGAATGACACACGAGCAGCAGCACACCGGTGGAGGCTTTTCTCCTCCTGTTTCCTCCTGGCCTGATGGTTCGAGCCAGGTTACGAATTCCTTTCTCCCCCCCCCTGCGCCTTGGGTGCTGAGTGTTGATTGTCTTTGTTATTCTGCTTTCAGGGCTGGAGATCACCGGCAGTTTTGTTGTTCGCCTTTTGTTTTAGGTTTAGCGATCCTTTAGGCAGTTCAGGGGTAAGGTGCGGGAGCGACGGCCCATTGTGTGGCTGGTCCCGCATCCTCCCATGTTTGGTTTCTTTTTGCCGGGGTCTCCTGTCCCTCTTTTGTTTGCTCCTGGTTTTTGTTTCCCTCTCTCTGAGAGTAATGATAAATTTGGCATTCTTGCGGACTTTGTGAGTGGCATTTCTTTGTGTGTTGCTTCCTCTTTTGAGCCGTGCTATTTAAGTATCGGAGGAAGCCAAAACCGGCATCATTAGCAGCTAAATAGAGTTTTAGTGAACTATAAATGGAAGTTTTCCATATAAACGGTCATGTAAATGGTAAATTCAAGAGAATGACTGAGCCGTGACAGTGAACCCATTAATTATATATATGATTTGGTGGAAATAGCTTTGTTGGATGGACACTATGAGTGTCAGTGTCACACACGTCCACACACAGTCAACACACTGTTGACTTTCTCTGTGCTCTGACAGCTTCATCTTCTTTTTTTGGTCTCACATGGATCATGAACTCAGTGGCTGTTTCTCAGTTCAGGTCTGCATCCTTCAGAGGAGCATTTGAAGGCTGTCCTAGTCTGAAGGCTCCTCCAGATGTTCCTTCTTCTCCCTGTTTTTGAAGGATGGACCACTACGATCCTTCGTGGCCTCACATATCCCAAGATTCTTTGGGCGCCCGAAAAAGAAGAAATAAAGAGAGAAAATGGCGACATCATGTGGCGTAGATCGTCACTTTCGTGGGCCTGGGTGTGAACACCCAGACAGCTGAGTTTCTGTTCTCAGCTCAGATGGAAACTGTGGTCAGTTCAGTCGCTTCAGTCTGAGAGAAGATGAGGTGGAATATCTGCAGCTGCCTGCTGGTCTTTGTTCTGGGATGTAAAGTCACTGCAGGTAAGAACATTGCTGTTAGATTCTGTTTGGTGCCGTCTGTTGTCAGCATCATTCAGAGTCGTAGTTTCATCAAGTGTTTTAAGTTTGTGGTTCAACATCGAAGTTAAGTTCACAAGAAGTCTGACAGCTCGTAGTCAAAGTGTCATAAAGTGGTTAACATCAGTTCAGGTAGTGCGTTAGAAGCTACTTGCGAGATATTTGCATTAATAAAGAGCAGAACTAAAGCTTTAACTGTTGTTCTCTAAATGTCTGACCTTCATCTGATCAGATATTTGATTGTTGCTTTTGTGCGGAAAAAGAACCGAATCAGTCAATCGCTCTTTATTTGTACAACAGCACCAACTCACAACAGAAGTCATGACACGTTACAAACTGAGCAGGTTCAGAACAAACTCCTGGATTCATTTATTCACAGAGCTCCAACATTTCCCTCATGAGCAACGTAGCAAAGTAGCAACCAAGAACAACAAGACAAAGTACAAACAAAAGGACAAAGTACAAATCAAAGGCAAAGTTCAAATAAAAAAACTGCAAAATGCAAAACTCAAGTCCAAGGAAAATCAAAACATAAGACACAAGACATGATACAAAGACATGGAAATCAAATACAAGAACCCACAATAATAATACATTTTATTTATACAGCGCGTTTACAGCTCTCAAAGATGCTTAACATAAGACCAAATACAGAGGAAAAATACAGAGAAATAAATTAAAAGTACATAGAAGGACCAATAACTATGTGTGTTTGTGATTACGAAAACTGATATGGGGAACAGAGAAAGACAGCTATTGTTGCAGGTTAAAAGCAGATTTAAAAAGGTGGGTCTTAAGTAATGATTTGAAGGTGGATGGGTTAGAACAGTCACAGATGTGTTTGGGGAGGGCGTTCCAGAGGGAGGGGGCAGCTATGGAGAAGGCTCTGTCGCCCCAGGTGCGGTGCTTGGTCCTGAGCAGGTGTGAGAGGAGGTTTCCGTCGGATGATCGGAGGTTGCGGGAGGGAGTGTGGTGGCGGAGCAACTGTGTGAGGTAGGCAGGGGCCTGGTTATGTAGGGCTTTGTGGGTGAGGAGGAGGAGCTTGAAGTTGATTCGATGTGAGACAGGGAGCCAGTGTAAGTTTTGCAGAACAGGGGTGATGTGTTCGTGGGAGCGGGTGTGGGTAAGGAGGCGGGCAGCCGAGTTTTCTCCCCCCCCCACCAAGGGACAGCTCCCAGATGTCCCTCAAAACATAAGTCCAAGTGAAGCCGGGAGGGTGGAGGTGGGTCAGGGGAAGGATCAAAGTCCAAACAAACAGGAGGGTGGAGGCGAGGACTGGGATCCACTTGAGGCCAGGGATGTGGGCTGGGACGCACAAGAGGTCGGGGACGAAGACGAAGGCGTTCTGGAGGCCGGCGACGAAGACGAAGACGTAGGCTGGCAGTCCCTGGAGGCCGGCGCCGAAGACAAAGCTGAAGGCCCACTGCAGGCCGGCGGCGAAGGCGTGGACTGGGATCCACTACAGGCCGGCGGCGAAGGCGTGGACTGGGATCCACTGGAGGCCGGTGGCGAAGGCGTGGGCCAGACCCCCCTGGAGGCCAGCGGCGAAGATGAAGGCTGAAACTCTCTTGAGGCCGGACTGCTGGCTGGGAAACCCTGCACCACTGACTCTCTGTTACATAAGAATCTGTCTGGGTCTGCAAGAATTTGTTCAATGTTTTGTTTGTCTGCAAGTCGAGGACGATGGAACACTGGAAGGCGAGGAGTGGACGCTGGAGGGTTAGGGTTAGACACTGGAGGGTTAGGGTTGGATGTTGTGGGGTTAGGGTTGGGTGCTGGAGGGTAAGGGTTGGACGCTGGAGGGTTAGGGTTGGATGCTGGAGGGTTAGGGTCGGGCCCTGAAAGGCCGAAGATAAGCTCTAGAAGTTCAGGGTCGATTTCTGGATTGCGACTTTTGGATGCTGGAAGACGAGGGTTGGAAACTGGAGGGCGAGGTTTGATTTCTGGAATGCAAGGGTTGAAATCTGGAAGCCGAGATTCGGACACTTGAGGGCGAGGTTTGATTTCTAGAAGCTGAGAGTTGGACACTGGAGGGGGAGGTTTGAATTCTGGATGGGCGAGGGATGGACGCTGGAGGGTTTCTCAATAAAATACATTTACGAGATTAGGTTGTCATTTGATGAAAGCTTGTTTATTCAGTTCGTTCAAAATCTATAAATTTCCTCTCAAAAACTAGAGTGCACCTTTTATGTGATGGGAAGTTATGGAAATACTAAAATGAGGAACTGGATTTGATGAATTTGGCCAAACTTTTATGCACAATCAGTATATTCGATTATTAAAATAACAAATTAGGAAGAATTGGACAAGTCTGTTCATGAGAAGTTCACACTTTTCTTTTGCATGATGTCACACTTCACACCTTCCGTCTCCACCACAGCTCTCAGTGTGAAGCTAAGTATGGTCTGTTAGTGATGACAGCGAGTACAAAACACAGAAACAGAGAAAGACTGATCTTGTTTTGAATATTTTGACGTGTATACAAGACGAACATCCCAACGAGAAGCAAGTAAAAGATCTGAGAGCTGTGAGAATGTCAACATGTAGAACGCAGAACTGTTGAACTTCTGAAGACACATTAAAGCTGCAGTTTTGTTTCCTCCCAGTGGCAGAAAGGGTTCTCTACAATAAACTCCACAAAGGTCCTGCAGAAGCTCCTGTCTTCGACCATCGATGTAGGTGATAACAGAAAGTTGCGTGAATTTGATCTTAACTTCTTCTGAGTGATTGTGATTGAGACCAGCTGGTGACTTTTCCTGGCCACAAACACTACAATGGGAGAGTCTAAGTGGCTCAGCATTGATCTGTAATTGATTTGAAAAAGTCAGGAGAGACATCTGGAACCATTTTGAAGCAGTTGCAGGTCCAAAGATCAAGTATGAAGGTCGTGGTGTTACGACCCTAGAGGCCATAAATGTTTCTATAATCCTCTGTTACCTGTGTGTGTGAATGATTGCAGGTTGCCCCGGGGAGCTGATTGGCTGATGCCTTGGAGCCATACTTTGCGGAAGGTCAACATCTTTATATCAAAAATCCTTTTTCTTAACCGTCTCATGTAATAATCGTATATTTTGAGACACTGGATTTTTGATTCTTGTCCTTATCATCAAAACTAAAACAAATGACGGTGAAATATTTCACATTATGAGAAATGAATCTGGAATATATGAAGGCTGACTCGTTGTTGTTTGGTATCAGTCCTACGATGGCCATGTCATCATGGTGTTGGTGGGGTGGATGGGGGAGCAGTCCTGGGTGAAGAGCGAGTAGAGGAGGGGGCTGAGGACACACCCCTGTGGTGTGCCAGTGTTCAGGATGAGGGTGGATGATGTGCGGCCTCCCATCCTGACGTTTTGTGGTTTGTTGCTGAGGAAGTCCAGTATCCCGGTGCACAGTGAACTGTCTAAACCCAGGCAGTGAAGTGATTCTGATTAAAGTTCAGTATCTGACTTCTCTGATTCAAGATGTCGTCTGTGGAGGTCGAGCTAATACTACCAGTACAGCTCAGTGTTCAATGATGGCACGAACATGTTTGACACACAGAGGTCACACCACAACACTGTGGGGGCGATAGCTTCTATCATATACAGAATATTTCTGTTGTACATGGTGTGCTGCAGCTCTTTCCCACACAACTGAGAGGTTCACTTCCTCTTTTCTGTGTTACCAGCTGAGTGTTTGGCAGCAGAATGAATGACTCTGGACTCCCGCCGCCGCTCGAGACGACAGCCTCAGCTCTTCGAAACATCTACACGCTCACATGTTGGGAACTTGGCCACACACAGAGATTCTTTCTTCAAAATCAATTCAACTTCTTCCCCAAAAACTACAGAATGCACCGTTAATGTGTAGTTTGTAAAGATAGTGAAATGAGGAACTGAGTTTGATGACTTTGAACAAACAGTTGAACCACAAATGACACGAGAGTTAGCTGGTATCAGTTCCAGCAGCTCTATCTTTTTTTTTCATCACTGGTGAGAACATGATGTCACCCTTCAAACCTACATTCTCCACCGACCCAGTGCCCACACCCACGCCCACATCCTCTGCATCATTTATAAAAAAAGTCACTTGACTTCTCTGTGTGTCTCTTCTTGTTTTCGTGACCTTTGACAGTCGATGGTACCACTTTACTTTCCTTCATGAACAGTGTGAAGTTGTGTTTGGTCACACTGGTGGGCAGATGGGTTTGTGGGATAACGTGATCTCTTGCCAGGCTTCAGGCTGTTGTCATTCAGCCAATCAGGTTCCGATGAAAAGGTTAGCATAGCTTCTTTAGCATCAGTTCTATCAGAACTGGAGGGTTTATTTCACTGAAAGAAGAGCAGCGAGTGACACTGATGGAAACATGTCTTCACTCTTCTCTCAACTGACTCCAGGAAGGATTGGATTCACCAGCTGACTCCGCTGGTGGTGACGCCCTCCTGCTGTTGATCTGATTGGCTGAAGTGTGATAGACATGATGGTTCGTCCAATTGCCTGAGAAGCATTTTTTGAAAATGGCTGCCCTTTCCAACATCCCAGTCTCCAGGAGTTAATGTTGGCAGTTAACGTATTTGCAAACCACAGATATGTCCAATGCTGACATTCATACCAAACGTGTCGTATCAGGTTCATATTATATGTTTATCAGACTTTTGCATCAGGAGGTGGAGGTGTGGGTGGTGTTGTTACAGTCAACAAGGCTGCACGTGGGCGAGATTTCCAGCTGACCAAAGATGACTGATTTTCACAGGATGGCGGACGATCTCCAGTCATTTCTGTGGCGACTAGAACTGCTGGAAATCTCCCCACAGAGTGGAACGGCAGTCTTATTGGCCTTTACTAACGACACCACCGTCTTCTCCACATCCTGATGTGACAGACAGCTGAATGTGAAATGACATGTTTGGTACAGATGTCGACCTCGAGTCTCACCACTGGAGACAATCCAACTGTTTTTGTTGTGACCGAAACCGACTATTCTTCCATGAAGTTGAACCGTCTCCATTAGTGACGTCTGCAACCAAATCAGTGTTGATGTTTTACCAACCCTAACCAGAGCATGAACCCAGCTTTCAACCTAAACAACGGTAAAGTTGAAATGTTTAGTTTGAACTTATGATGATTGGTCAGGTTTCTTTGTCTAATTATGTATTAGCAGCTTCTGTTTGGTGTGTACCTGATGATGAACAGACAGCCATCACTGGATTACCTTTAAACTGAAGAAATATATATGGTGGCCACTTTATTCGGTACACCTGTGACCTATAAAGGCTCTCAACCCAATCACCAGAACCCACAGACATGTTAAACATTTAAGTTTCTTCATGTTTCTTTGCTGTGGCGTCACTTTGCTCGTGTTCTGGTGCCGATCGACACAATAAGCTTCAACTTTCTCTCCGACTCTGCAGCCCTCACCCAGCTCGTACACCACCACCGTCCTTACGTCCACTTCCTGACATGAAAGTCAGCTCATGTCCAAGCGTGTGAAAGTGACATGACACGTATCATACAACCGTCAGTTCAGTATAGATGAGACAAACAAATCTGAACACGTGTAGTTTGCAGGAACATACATTTCCAGCTGTTTTTCCTCTGTCACTGTATTTATCTTTAAAAACACAGCAGGCATCATGAAGTTCGACAGTCACGTGACTCCAGACAAGCCTCAGTTGTTCCTCCATGAGGCCTGAGTGCACATTTATTTGCAGAATACACAAATCAGCTCTCGAGACAGTTCCTTGAGCTGCTTCAGTATCAGATGACGCAATCATTTACTTATATAACACATACAAGTCGATAAAAACTTTATCTTTCTCTGGAATCTGTAATAAATGTCTGACATCTGATGTAACTGTGTTAGTCGAACAAAGACAGACACAGATAAAGACTCTGTGGCTTTGTGCTGTTTTAGGAACATGTGTGAACACCCAGACTGCTGAGTTCCTGTTCTTAGCACAGATGGAAACTGTGATCAGTTCAGTCGCTTCAGTCTGAGAGAAGATGAGGTTGAATATCTGCAGCTGCCTGCTGGTCTTTGTTCTGGGATGTAAAGTCACTGCAGGTAAGAACTTTGTTGTTAGATTCTGTTCGGTGCCATCTGTCGTCAGCGTCGTTCAGAGTTGAAGTTTCATCGAGTTTGTAGTTCAACAACGACATGAAGTTCACAAGAAGTCTGACAGCTCGTAGTCAAAGTGTCATAAAGTGGTTAACATCAGTTCAGTAAGTGTGTTAGAAGCTAGTCGGGATGTATTTACATTGATAAAGAGCAGAACTAAAGCTTCAACTGTTGTTCTCCAAACGTCTGACCTTCATCTGATCAGATATTTGATTGTTGCTTTTTTGCGGATAAAGAACCGAATCAGTCAATCGATCTTTATTTGTACAACAGCACCAACTCACAACAGAAGTCATGACACGTTACAAACTGAGCAGGTTCAGAACAAACTGCTGGATTCATTTATTCACAGAGATCCAACATTTCCCTCATGAGCACGAGGATCCAACAGCAGCGTGAATAAAACTGACTCGTAACAGGAAGAAAACCTCGCGCACAACCGGACTCAATGCTGGGTGGTCTGTCTATGTGTCTCGATCAAATCTGGTCCAGTTTCTGTCAGAATGCCCCCAGACACACAACATAACAAGAACTCATTTAGCTGCCAAAGTAAAAGTTGGATGAACTTTAGTTTTCACTCATGAGGATGTTTTAGACGATTGTGGCTGAAACCTCGTCTGCATCTTTAGTCTGAAGGTAGTTTTCTCTCAAGGTCGTGTTCAATAAGTACTCCATAAAATGTGATTCTGACTCTGATATTAAATCATTCTTGAGTTTCCTGCGCATTTATTGTACATTGAAAATTGTCTCTTTTTTGCAGCAATAAAACATGAAGTAGTCGAGGAGAAGCAGTCAGTCTCTCTGCCTTGTCTTCACTCTGTGGAGGGTGAAGTGACGTGGAGCAGAGAGACGAACGGACACAGAGTTGACATTCTTACAGCTGATGTGGGAAATCACACGAAACACATTCCTGACCAGGGCAAACGATACAATTCACAGGCAGATAAATCACTTTACATTCGCAGAGTTAACATCTCAGACTCTGGAACATACTTGTGTAATAATAAAGCAGCGCTGGAGCTGACGGTGATCCCATCAGGTAACATCACACTTTGTTTCTCTTCTTGTTTCAACGTCTAGTTTCTTAGCTAAATGTTTAACAACTATATATATATATATATATATATATATATATATATATATATATATATATATTACAATATGTAATGTTATCATTATTCATAACTTGGACACTTCAGACTTAAATACATGCCACAGTGGACTGGCAGCAGCAGGTGATTCACTCCTGATGCTGTAGTGGAGAAGCCTGTTGTTGCACTTTAGCATTCAGGGCGAACTGCAACTTTAAATATGTTGTTTTAACAACCGACAGGACTGAATGATATCGTTGGGATCTGCAGGACCATCAGACGGTCCACTCTAATAACTCAGTCTTGGTTATTTATAAGCTAAAAAAAGCTAAAATAATGTATATCAGGCTTCAAATTAAACATAAAGAACATCATTTTACCAGAGATGTACTGACAGATGATCTTTGAAGTTTGTTTTGATGTCCTTATAGTTATAGTTATAGTTCTTGGTGTGGCCTGTCCGTTACTCTATAATTGTTTAAGTTACTTTATCATTAAAACTGCATCAAACTGTCTCAGCTTCTATCTTCTTCTCCAAACCCAATCCAAGAACTTAAACATGGAGGACATTTAGAATATGTAAAGGTGAACAGGTGGCGGCTTCTGTTGACTTCACCCTGAATACATGTGATAAGTTTATGGTGGCGCCCGAGTGATGATCATGATCATGTTTTGTTTGTTGTGTACAGGAACAATCATACGTAACGCTACAGAGGAGACAAGCGTCACTCTGAACTGTCCTCATGATGTCGGAGGATCACATGTTCCAACATGGAGCAAAGACGGGACTGAAATAAAACCAAAAAGAAGGTTTTCCGTTTCACCTGTGGACAAGACATTGAGTATAAGAGATGTGAAGCTTAGCGACTCTGGACTTTACTACTGTGATGGAAAACCTGCTGTGTACCTGACTGTGATCAAAGGTGAGACATGCTACATTCATGGCTCAGCTAGTCGCTGGTTATCTTAGCAGAACCAACATTGTTCTCCTGTAGAACAACGTGCCTGGTGTGAGCTCCTCTTTCTTATAATTACATCTGATCTGACAGTTGAGCTTTTAGCAGTGAGTCTCTGTGTGATCAGATGATTAGAGGTGCTGGTCGGTTGATTTGTTACCTTTGAACAGAGCAAGATAACTGTTTCCCCTGTTTCCAGTCTCAATAATGCTGAATTACAAAGTAAACATCATCTTCTGCATTCAGCTGCTTTATGTCGTGAAAGCACTTCTGCTAAAACTCACACCTCAGAGAGGCTGAAGACTTTTTATAGTGTGTGAGTGTCTGATGTCATCTCTCTGTGGTGAAGATGTGTTTGTGTTTGTCGTATAAATGTCCTCTGAACACTGAACGTACCGAGGCTTCACCTAAAATAACTCAACACCAACAACTCAAACTGCAGCTGAACCAACAAGAAGACAAACAGCAGCAACAACTGCAGCATTAACACCAGCAGAGAACACTGAGACACCTACAGCAACCAGACAAACAGGCAAGAAGGGAAAGAACAACAACAGGAAGATAAAAACAGGTTTTTATATTGATGAAGTCTAAAAGAGCTCAAACACAAATAAAAACCAGCAGCATGAAGACGTGAGGAGTTATTCAAACAGACACAGATCTACAGTCAGTGCAGACATGTTTCTTTGACACTGTGTTAAAATTAAAGTTTGTGGTCTAATGAAGGAAGTCGAGCGCACAACATGCTCTGAACGCCAGTTCAACTCACGAGAACACGAGAACAAATGACCACAATAATGAAAGTGTGTGACAGACTAGAAAATGAACACTGAACGTACCGAGGCTTCACTTAAAATAACTCAACACCAACAACTCAAACTGCAGCTAAACCAACAAGAAGACAAACAGCAGCAACAACTGCAGCATTAACACCAGCAGAGAACACTGAGACACCTACAGCAACCAGACAAACAGGCAAGAAGGGAAAGAACAACAACAGGAAGATAAAAACAGGTTTTTAGATTGGTGAAGTCTAAAAGAGCTCAAACACAAATAAAAACCAACAGCATGAAGACGTGAGGAGCAGTTATTCAAACAGACACAGATCAACAGTCAGTGCAGACATGTTTCTTTGTCACTGTGTTTAAGTTAAACCTGTGGGTTTGTGGTCTGATGACGGAAGTCGACCACACGACGTGCTCTGAATGCCAGTTGAACTCACAAAAACAAATGACCACAATAATGAAAGAAGTGTGTCTCAGACTAGAAAACGTCTTCATCAAGTCACTTTTATTTAATTACATTTATAACAATTAAATGTTTCCTGAAAGACTGTTTGAATTTGAAAGGTGAAGACTCGATACTATCGTGACTATAGTCTTAATTCAATTTGATTTAGAGAATTTAAACATATCTTTTTCTCTCACTGAGATATCAGAAGTCGAGATTCAATTATAGATCTAAAACTGGAGGGAAGATCTAAAGTTTGAATTATAACGTCATTCTAAGATACAAAGTCATGGATAATCTCTTAGTGTCAGGTCATTTAAACACAAGAACTTTATGATCGACTGTTGACACATTTAATTGCTGTCATATCTAAACTCAATACAACTCAATGGTCCATAGTTACTGATCAGAACAATATAGGAGATATTCTGAATTAAGATTTTTAGTTGTCATGAAGGTATTGTGGATTTGTTTAATGTACATTTTTATAAATTTGATGGGATTTACAAACTGAACTGAATCTTGTTTCTGCCCCACTCGCAAGGAAAAAAGAAAACCACACCACCACCAACAACTATGAAGCCAACTACGAGTACGAAGCCGACTGCGACTACGACTATGAAGCCGACTACGACGAAACTAACTACTACAACATCACCATCGTTAAGTACAGGTAGGTCTACAATAATGATCTGAAGTCTTACCAAGTTTTACTGAGTTATTAATTCTTACTTTGTCTTCCAGTCGCTCCTCCAGAACAAAAACCACCTCTCCCTTTGGTGATAGGTATCGTTGTCCCCTTGCTCCTCATCATCCTCCTCCTCATCTTCTACCTGATTCATCGACGCAGGTTTAAAAGGCGAGGTAAATAAAACCTGACACAGTATGAGTGTAACATATTCTGCACACTTTGATTTGTTAATTTATATTTTAATAATTAATTTGTAAAAATGACATCAGAAAGTCAGATACAGGTTATAACTCAGATATGTTTTTAGGTCAGTTGATTATTACTCAACAGATTATCAGCTCTGTGACATTCACACTCTTTTTCACAGGAACTGAGGAAAGATGCCACGTCTATGATGAGATACAGGGTGGAGCAGAGTTTCAGGTTACAAACGGTGAGAAATAAGAAGTGTTTCATTCTATAAAAAACTTCCTCCTTCCTCTTTCTGTGAGGATCCAGACTGATGTGAAATGAAATCCCACACTGATGGATTTGTGCTGAGTTTCCTAAAGTACACAGACGGTGGCCAACCTGATTTATATGACTTGAACCAAATAAGCTGTATTAATGTATGTAAGTACCACTTCATATATACAAATGAGTATTCTTCTATTTTTGATTCTTCCTGCAGGTGTAGAACGAGTCCCTGTACCTACGGATGCATACTGCATGGTAGAGTATACAGGTAAATAATTCAAAATATTTCCACTACCTTTACGAAGCGCCAAAAAAAGTTGCTTGTTTAGTGCAGATGACTTCACGATTTAGCACCGAGCAGACAGGAAGTCACGTACAGAAACAACGACTGCTGTGTCTCAGTTCAGGTCTGCATCCTTCAGAGGAGCATTTGAAGGCCAATTATGTCACAACGCTGCCTGAAGGCTGTCCCAGTCTGAAGGCTCCTCCAGATGCTCCTTCTTTACCCTGTTTCTGGAGGATGCACTGCTACAATCCTTTGTGGCCTCACATATCCCAATATTCTTTGCGCGCCTGAAAAAGAAGAAAGAAAGAAAGAAAGAGAGAAAATGGGGACATCACGTGGCGTAGATCGTCACTTTTGCGGGCCTGGGTAGCAGAAGTCGTGACGTAAGGGTAAAACATCTGGTGACGCAACCAGGAAATGCTCCAAAGGCTAGACCGTCACATTTAACGATGGCTGACGAGGTTAACAAGGTCTCTCTGAAGGACTCGCCTTCAAAGACCACAAAGGCCGAGTCCTTCAGAGGAAGCAGACCCTGAATTGAATCACAGCAAATGTCTCAAAAAAGAGACAAATACAAGCTCTTCTAATAATCCTTTGGTCGGCAACACTTCATGTTGTTGTTTTTATAGCACATACCTATAACTGCGGTCGCGAGTAGTTATGTGATTTTCGCGGGAACTCCTCGGTCTCGTGACGCCAGTTGTCCGACCGTACTCGGCGTGGTGGACTCAAAACACAAACGGTGGCGGAGCAAAACCAGACCGGAGCCGTAACGCACTGGATACGTATCTGGTGGAATCTCAGGATGAGAGTTGATCAAAACACAACACAATGTTTATTTTCTAGAAGTTCTTCATTGCTTGCAAGTGAGAGCATGAATAGATGATGACTGAAGAGGATAGAAGGATAGAAGGATAGAAAACAATACACTCAGTTGTAACAGTCACAATATCACATATGATCTCTCTCAAAACGTTATTCAAATCATCTCCACATCCGTCTCATGATACACATGAACTTCTTTTACACTTCAACCATTGTTGTGTGTCAAACGTCAACCGAAGGTCAAAACACTTTTAGACAGAAGAGGCTTCACCGACCCCCATTCATACTGCAACCACATAACTATCACAAGATTTCACTTTACATAAATAATAATGTATCTATATTGTTAAGTTTCATATGTAAGAACAATATATCAAAATAAGAAGGGACATTTGAACATTTCTCTCACAATCCCAAAGAATATTATGTTGACTTACCATCCCTGACATTTATGACACAATAGTTGTCTCATAAATAGTATTTCTTTATATCATAATTATAACATTTGCCCAATGAACAAGAGGCCTAAATAGATGAGAATGCGTTAGATGAAAGTTCATACAGTTTTTCAGGTTACAGGACATTCTGGTTACCAAAGAGTTTATTTTCCTTAAAAAAGTGCGATATGTAAGAATTGGCCAGTTGTTGAATTCATAATCACATAAAATAGCAGGCATTATGTCCACCAGCTGCTGCGGGGCAGGGCTAGCTAGTTAGCATGCTAACATTAATTGTAAGTTGGTTCTAATTTATAGGTTTTGCTTCTAAATGTTTAAATAGGTGGATCAAACCCAAATGATGCCACATATTACACCATCCCCGACCGTCTACCGATGGAAAAGACGACCGGTAAAGACTTTATAGACATTTATAACCAAATATTCTGAAGACAAAACAGTTCATATTCATCATATTATCATTTTTCCTCACAGAAACATATGGACATGACAAGTCCCTGTACTCTGAGATCTGCTATACTTTCATCGGTGGAAATAATAAAGAAGGTAACTTTAAGCTTCAGCTCCTCTGTGAAGTCTATAACATGAGATGCTAAACGAGGCCCATTGCATTTTTTGTTATTCCAAATAAAGCAAAATAAAACGAGAGAACGAACAAAGTGGAAATCTACAAAAACTACCGATGGGAATTTTCCATTCAAACGACCATTTGAGTGTAAAATTTGAGATAACAGGAATAAAAGTCTACATCATCAAATAATGAATGAAAAGGATTTTTTTGTGATTTTCTCTGGATCCACAGGTTCTTCACAGCCGACTGACAACACGTACTGTTTACTGCAGAACCCCAAAACATCTGGAAAGCATCCAAAGTGACCAATCAGCTGTTTGTGATGTCAGACATGACTTGGGTTGATGATGTCAGTTGTTTTATTTAAACTGTGAACATGTATAATATTTTGACTTGTGTTTTATGTAAATATTAGAAAGATACATTTTTTTACAATACAACATTTGTTATTTTTAGATTCATACCTGTTGAAACCGACCCAGTCTGCAGAATAAATGTTTGTACAGTTCTGGAAAACAGCAAATAACCTGAAGTCACATTGTGGTTTGGCTTAAAGTACCTGCTCTGGTCGCTACAAACTTGTCTGAAAATGTTCCAGAGTTTCCTTAACGACGCCTGGTTCGGTTGCCATAAACACAACTACAGATGGCCCAACTTCAGGCAAAGAAATATCCAGTTTTGATGCCACATATACGGCTGAAAATGACCAGCAGTCTCTGTTAAAACACCCAGATTTGGTCACCAGAAACACGACTGGAGATGTACTGACATGTCCTTACAAATATCCACTGATGTCACTCTGACATCACAAACATCCAGTAGTTTCACACTGCAGGTGTATCCCCTCCACTTCTGATGTACAGGTCAGGTAATAAACATGTAATGTGAATGTGACATGGAACACTTTGGACAAACATGGTACGCAGCCTCTGACACGTTCAGACTTCAACAAATGTCCAGACGACTCGGCTCAATGAAACAAATCATGTGTTCTTTAAGAACTTCCTTCTCGTGCCTTTGTTCCCCGTTTGAGTTTAAATCTCTCTGTAAATGCACATTATTTATTAAAAAACATCAACATTTGAGTTTTGATCATTTACTTACCGACATCATCATGATATCAAGAGAACGTTTCAATCTGCTGTGAATGGAACAGTACTGTTGAGCAAGGCATCGTTAAAGATGTCAGTGTGGTTTTTAATAAAGTTTTCTCACATCTCTCCAATTTCTCACTTCTTGATAGAATGATATCATCCTCCTCCACCCACTGACTTCCTCTCTGACTGCTGTTTGACCTTCCCTTTTTCTATTTCTGTGCATCATTAACAGCTAAATGGAGTTTTTAGTGACCTATAAATGGAAGTGTTCCATACAAACGGTCTTTTAAATGGTAAATTCGAGAGAATGACCGAGCTGTGACACTGAACCCATTAATTATATATATGATTTGGTGGAAATAGCTTCGTTGGATGGACACTATGAGTGTCAGTGTCACACTCATAGTGATCCTTCGTGATCCTTCGTGGCCGCACATATCCCAAGATTCTTTGGACTCCCTGAAAAAGAAGAAAGAAAGAGAGAAAATGGCGACATCATGTGGCGTAGATCGTCACCTTCGTGGGCCTGGGTGTGAACACCCAGACAGCTGAGTTTCTGTTCTTAGCTCAGATGGAAACTGTGGTCAGTTCAGTCGCTTCAGTCTGAGAGAAGATGAGGTGGAATATCTGCAGCTGCCTGCTGGTCTTTGTTCTGGGATGTAAAGTCACTGCAGGTAAGAACTTTGTTGTTAGATTCTGTTCGGTGCTGTCTGTTATCAGTGCCGTTCAGAGTCGTAGTTTCATCGAGTTTGTGGCTCAACATCGACGTGAAGTTCACAGGAAGTCTGACAGCTCGTAGTCAAAGTGTCATAAAGTGGTTAACATCAGTTCAGTAAATGCGTTAGAAGCTAGTCGCGATGTATTTACATTAATAAAGAGCAGAACTAAAGCTTTAACTGTTGTTCTCCAAACGTCTGATATGACGTCTTTATCTTGCGGATACAAGAACCGAATCAGTCAATCGATCTTTATTTGTACAACAGCACCAACTCACAACAGAAGTCATGACACGTTACAAACTGAGCAGGTTCAGAACAGATGTTTTAGATGATTGTGGCTGAAACCTCGTCTGCGTCTTTAGTCTGAAGGTGCTTTTCACTCAAGGTCGTGTTCAATAAGTACTCTGATATTAAATCACATGTGAGTTTCCTGCATATTTATTGTACATTGAAAATTGTCTCTTTTTTGCAGCAACAAAACATGAAGTAGTCGAGGAAAAGCAGTCAGTCTCTCTGCCTTGTCTTCACTCTGTGGAGGGTGAAGTGACGTGGAGCAGAGAGACGAACGGACACAGAGTTGACATTCTTACAGTTGGTGGCGATGTGGAGAAAAAACACATTTCTGATCCAGACAGACGACGCAGTTCACTGGCAGATAAATCACTTTACATTCGCAGTGTTACCGTCTCAGACTCTGGAACATACTTGTGTAATAATGCAGCAGCTGTGGAGCTGACGGTGATCCCATCAGGTAACATCACACTTTGTTTCTCTTCTTGTTTCAACATCATGTTTCTTAGCTAAATGTTTAACAACTATATATATCACAATATGTAATGAAACAGTTGATTATTATGTGTGATCATTTTATGATGGTACATTAAATGAATCTTGTTTGTTTGTTGTGTACAGAAACAACCAGACTTGTTGCTCCAAAGTCGACCACTGTCACTCTGAACTGTCCTCTTGATGTTGGAGGATCACATGTTCCAACATGGAGCAAAGACGGGAGTGAAGTACAAGAAAACATATGGGTTTATGTTTCACATGTGGACAAGACGTTGACTTTAACATACGTTCAGCCTCGTGACTCTGGACTTTACTACTGTGATGGAAAACCTGCTGTGTACCTGACTGTGATGGAAGCTGAGACATCTGACAGAGGTGAGAGACAAGAAGTCTGAGAGGAACAAAGAAATATGAGTCAAATATTCATAATTTTAAGAATATTTCACAATTTTGGGAAATGAGCTTTTTACTTTTCTTGCTGAGAGTTAGATAAGAGGATTGACTCCACTTTCATACCTGTCTGTTAAATAAGAAGCTCAGCTAGTCGCTGGTTATCTTAGCAGAACCAACATTGTTCTCCTGTAGAACAACGTGCCTGGTGTGAGCTCCTCTTTCTTATAATTACACCTGATCTGACAGTTGAGCTTTTAGCAGCGAGTCTCTGTGTGATTGGATGATTAGAAGTGCCAAATATCATTTTAAAAACATGGAATAAGCAGAAAAACTCAATCAATAGAATATAATCAAATAAGAATATAGAAATACATTAAGAAAAGGAGAAAATACATATAAATGTTCATATCTGATGAAGATTTATGTCATACACTGGCAGTCTTGCTTTCTGAAGAGGGGGGAGGGCAGAGCAACTGTAAGATTAATTCAAGAATTAGGATTTGATATAATAGTCAGTATAATTAATAATGTTTAGAAATGGCAGAAAGTCTGTGCAGGTGCACATGTTGTTGGTGTTTGTGTTTCTCACCTTCACAGCTCAGGTTTTTATTTTTTCATTTTATTGAAATTCTTTCGAGAAAATAGGTTTTTCATCACGTTTTCGTTTCATTATTATTATTTTCACTGCTTGTTTTATCTCTTATTATTTGTTGTTGATTCATGTTTTTTAACACAAGTAAAGAACTCTGAATCTCATTTGATTTGTTTGAAAGCTGCGATTCAACTTAAAGTCTGTGTAACCAAAATCAGCCATTTTCTTCTAAACACATTAAACGGGTCATAAATGTGTTTACTTAAAACATGTAAAAGCCATTCGGCCATGTAGAATTTAATTTTGGAGCTAGGCTCACAAACAGTTTTTCAACATTTCTGTGTTCAGGATTTAATGGGCGGGTCAGAAATCATGCAAATCATGGCCGCGTTACGTTACGCGGCCATATGATTTGCATAAACCCCGCCCTGCTGCGGAAGTGGTATAAATACGTTCAGCGCGTCAGCTTCAGCGGTTCTCCCACTCGCTCTCCAGTCTCGGATAGCATTGCTTACAATAGTTTGCAGCTAGCTAACCAGTCAGCTAACCAGTCAGCTAACCAGCCATGTCTCCTCCACATCCTCTGCATCTTTCCTGGATGCCACAGTGTGCAGGGTGACGGCGCTGTTATCTTATTTAAGTTTCCTTCTGATGACAACGTAAGGAAACGGGGGAGTCCGTTGACGCTGGTCAACTCCGTCCCCGGCTTGCATCCTCTCCTCCGCCAACGAGGAGATGTGGCCGCTGCTGATCGCCGCTGACACTCTCTGTCCCGCTGACGGCGGGTCCCACCGACATAATGTGGCCGCCGCCGCCACCACCGCAGCTGCAGCCGACCCTCTCTGTCCCGCTGACAGCGGGTCCCACCGGCATGATGTGGCCGCCGCCGCCACCACCGCAGCTGCAGCCGACCCACTCCGTTCCGCTGACGGCGGCGGCCACATTATGCCGGGTCCCACCGGCAGTATGTGGCGGTAATATCAGGGCCGCATTATTGGTGAGCCGTCCCAGTGTGAACGGATAATCCGGAGGCGCGGAGCGAGGGCGTGTCGGTCTGACAGTCTGATAACTGCACAGGTCCTTCACTCAACTATATACAGAGAAATGTCCCACAAAGCAACGTTACAGGACCGAACAACAGTAACGTAGTAACTGTAACTGTCTTTAGCAACTTATATGAGGAAAACAAATCCCACAGCTGTATGTGGAGAAGCGTCTGTCCTCCTGTCCGTCCCCTCCCTGTCCTCCCGACTCTTCCTCACATTTCTGCTCACAAAACAGCGTTTGTCACACTTGTCACAAGAGTGTTTAACTCACCGAGTGTTTGACGAAAATAAATCACCGCGACCGTCAGCCCTCCTGACCGAGACTTCAGGAAACTGTCCCCCAGAAAACAGCCTCCGTCCCCGCGAGTGACAGAGTCAGACAGCGTCCTGTTTACTGATGGTGATTATGTATAATTATGTAATTTAGCGCGAACAACTTCACTCTGTCACTTTCCAGGATGTTTAGTGGGTCAGGATCTCAATCACTACACGTTATAACAGCATCTATATGATTATAAACTGTCCGCGGGTTTAGATAGACAAGGGGAACACCTGGGGAACACCTGGGGAGACACCGACGTCATTAACATGACGTGTAGCCCCCGCCGCATGGGCGTGGTTCCAGCGCCTCTAACTGACACGCCCCCAGCGTTTCACAGCAGAAAGAAGTGCTTGTTTTTCCATGATTTAGAGACCTAATTTTATATACTTAACAATTTTTTTAATCTTTCAAATTTGGCTCAGTGGTCAATGATACATGTTTCTTTGGTGTGACAAACTCATAACACAATTTTTTTGCCGCTTTACACGGACTTTAAGATTTATTGATTCACCCCCCAATTAATATCTTTGAACGGCCACATGGTGGCACTGTTGCTACTGTTGGATCTGTTTCTGGCATCACTGAACCTGAAGAAGTGTTTATAAGATATTCTGCAAACAAACTGAGAAGTTAATACAGAAGTTAAATTAAAATGTCGTCTCCATGTTCGTCTTCTGTCTTTGACAGCTCGACAGGAACAGAAGCGACGCGTAACACAAAGAGAAAATGACGTCTGATCCTCAGTCACACAGAAACAAGAGGTACAATCTCTAGAAACCTCTGACAGAGGAATTTACATCTGATGTTAAAATACACTTTGTATTGTTCAGCTGTTGTTTTGTTGCTCTCATTCTTATGTGTGTGATATCTGCTGCTCTGTCCTCTGGTGTCTCCTCACAGGTGTCTGGTGGACGTCCTGCACACCTCAACAGTCTCTTCTGGTGGTTTTGGCTCTGCATTTTAAGACCTCTGCCAAGGAGGACTGTGCTTCCAGTGGCCACAGCTTTAGCTTCAGTCTTATAGAATAATATTTTTGAGGCTTTAACAAAATGTACGACTTACTGTTCACTTCAACAAAATCAACATTTTCCTTCTGTAGCATGAAGAGAATTCATCTTAAATTAACAAACCAGACAATGAAATGAACCTTTTAACCATTTCTACCTCGAGCTGTTTGTTACTGAAGTTATTTATAAGTTTAAGAATTCCGTTAAGAACCATTTTGGTAGAAAAGCTCACTGTTGACTGTAATGGAAAATGTGTTTTATGTATTTCAAACTGCTCAATCTTTGTCCTACACTGTGTTGCTTGGTCAAAGGTGCATTTTGTCGTTTTTGTGAATAAATCAGAATCAAAAAGAGAGAGAGAGAGAGAGCTTTATTTGTTTTTATTACAATGGTACAATCGATGATCACCATTATTCTGTTTTTCTAAGAAGACCCGGGGACATTTCCAGCTGATTGAAGCCTTTTTGAAGCCAAACATGATGTTTTTTCTTCAACCATGTGTTTTTTTTTGTGCCCAAAGCTAAGCAGAGTATTCTGATGAGAGAGGAATAGAAAACTGAAGTTAAACATGCGTCAAACATCAACGTAAAGAACAGTTCAGTTTGGACTTTTTTGTGGTTTTGCAGAAACGCTGAGTCAGTTGAATAGTTCCATTTCTTACCATTTCTAGGTTGACACTGTCAGGTTGGGGTTTTAAGGGGAAAACCATTTCCTGACAAATGAGAACATGAATGTCAGAGTCTTAGTAATCCGGGGAATAATCATTGATTAACGACTTTTACAGTTTGATGACTAACAACTGTTGGCAAACAAGTTCAGGTCAGACTGTATCTACCTTTGTCGGGGTTCGGACTTTGAGATGGATAGATGATGGCCCAGTCGGCAAACTTTAGTGTGGTGATTTATTTATTGAGACCAAAACCAAAGAAAAATATCCACAGGTGGCAAAGCAAAGTGGCAGGAATATTTACAACAGGACGGAGAGAAAAATATTTACAGAATTCAGGCAGCAACTGGGACCCACATGCCTCTCAGCCGAAAGCTCCCCCTCAAGTGAGCTGAGCTCCCTTTAAATACCCCTTGGCCCCTCCCCCGGGCAAACCAATTAACCCAGCACAGGGGTTTCAAAACATAAACAGGGAAACAGAATACCCAAACCCAAAAACCCCATTAACTTTCACTCCAGTATTGTGGCACTAACAACCCTTCATATGGCTGTGCCATTGTTCACACAGAACACCTCAATTCACAATACTTTCAATACAAACAATAATATTAGTATAGTCCGTGGTCACCTGACCCAGAGCCAGCCCAAGGCATAAGAGAACTAAGCAGCTGCTTAGGGCCCCGTGACCACTAGAGGGCCCCCAAGAGCAATTCACTTAAAAATGAAAAAAGTGATTTTTTTTTTCCATGTGTGAGTAATGATGATTCATATATTATCAAATGTACATACTTGTACAAACAACAACAACAACAACAAACCTAACATCAAGAGTGTAGTTTCCTGCTGCCTCTCTGCTCGATATGTCAGAGCTCCCCTTGTAAGGTGTGCAGTGCAGCCAACTGTGCAGTGCGCACTGAGCATCCAGGAGCTCGGAGCAGGTGATGGCGCAAAAAAGGACTTACCCTTCAGGGGCAGAAAAAAGAAAAAGGAAGAAAGATGAAGACGACAAGATAAAGGTATGTCTTAGTAATGTAACATTTGTTGATATTTTGTTCCAAATACGTTAGCCTATAATAGCAAATTTGCTAGCTTACATTAGTTCAAAACGTCTGACTAGGTTTTTGTGTTTGTGTAATACTTTGAATAAGTTGATTTTCAGTGTATATACATTATTCTGGGTCGCTTTTTGGCATCAAAACAACGTTTTTGATAACAGTGTTTGATAGCAAATGTTTAATAACTAACGTTAATTACAATCGCTGTGACTTTTGCTAGCAATATGGTTTTGCATTAATTGATTAATTTAGTTAACTAACTAGTTTGTGGTATGTTGTTTGCAGTTGTTTGCTGCAGAGCACAGTAAATTATGTGAGTAAATAAACATATACCTTTTACATCATCTCCTTAATATGCTCTTACGTTATATGAAACTTCCCCAGGAGCACTGTTAAAATAATTCTGAGGCACTGACTCAGTCCAGGGGCAATCCACCTCCTCAGGAGCAGCCAAGGCTGATGAATGAGGTGATCAAAAACTGTCACCATGTATATTTAATTTCTAGTCAAATTATCTCATTAAGATATACTTATATAAGATATAATCATATGACAAGGGATATGTTTTTTTTTATCTCAGGTCCATCTCTATAATTGCTCAGTGCACTGCAGAACATTCTGAGATGAATATTTTTTTGATATAAGATATAATCATATGACAAGGGACATGATTTTACACAAATCCATATTATTTCAAAACTTCTCAAACAATGTTCAGTTGTTCTACAGTTTGTTTTCTTATTACAAGCTATAGCTGTACTTTTTTTATTTAGAAAATAAGCTGCATCATTTTCAAGTGTAATATGACTATAACATGCTAGCTTGTTTTTCATCTTAGGTCCATCTCTATCCTCTGTGCCCACTGTCCCTTTTGTGTCTTCTGCAACCTCAGCTGTACCTGCTAAGTTAACAACAAAACAGGCTTTATAATTGCTCAGTGTACTGCAGAATATTCTGAGATGAATAATTTTGTCAAAAATATTATTGTAATTTCCCTGTAGGTCCTTCATCTTTGGTCATCGAGACTGGTTTGTCGTCATCAGCGTCCAGTTTGGAGCAGGGATCAGCAGCTCTGCCAGCTGACCCATCTGAGTGTCCCTCTTTCCTGTCAGACTCAGAAAGGACTGAACAGGTACTAAGAGGGCCACTGCCTATAGAGGACACATTCATATTCCCAAAAAGACATGATGGACGAAGCCCCCCCCCCATTTTACCAAAGATGTTGCACATTTTTACATAGTTTTCAGACCTAATTCATCTTAATATTTTATTTATAAACCATCTGTGTTACCTTGTACCTAGTATTTGTCTGATTTTTTAAAATGTATTGTATTTAATACTGTCTGTTTTCGTACATTTGGTATTGCAGTTTATTTAAAAAAATAATGATAAAGCAGGTTGTGTTTGCAGTAAACGATTAGTTTATTTTGTTACTTTTAATTGGCCTACATGACATTTGGTATCCTACTTAGTACTATATCACTTTGAATATTAAGTGTTAATCAACCCCAGGCTGCTCTTGTAGCTGAATTTGCTACCATTTCAGATTAAAAACCATAGATGGGTAAAACATGTCGGGCTGCTCTTTAAAGGAGTCATCACCTGGTTTTTCACATATCCAGTCCCTCTTGGATCGCTTTGGATCAATTCTTAAAACTTATTAGAAAAAAAATAATTTAAAAAAATCAAACATAGAGCTTGTTCTGACCCGTTTTCATACCGCGACTTTCTCACGCGAGATTATGCGCAAGGTTTTGACCGGTCCGGATGTGCATTGTATTAATATGTAATGAGGCGCGTGTTGATTGGCCGCAGGAAGCACAGAGCCGGAATGGGGGGCGAGCCTGCATGCACACAGACTCCAAAACATAAACAGCCCCCTGTCATGGCGCACACACTAAATGACGAACCTTATAGAATTCAGGCATTTATGTACGAGCCGGAGTCGGAAACCGAACGGGAGAGTGAAGAGGCAGAGACGGTGGAAGAGACACGTTTACAGCAGGACGTCTCTGAATGGTAAATTCTTTGTTTTTTCCTTCTTACTTTTCACACTCGTGTTTTACATGTAAGACCTGAGTTTTAATGCTGGTGGTCACGATGTATGGCGTGAAAATGACAGAGAAATAAGCAGATTCGGCGTGCTCACTCTGGCTGAGGACGGCTGTGAGCCGATGCTTAATATGCAAGTAGCCTCCTGTGGTAACGTCACCACAGGAGCAGAGTCAAAATCTCCTGCTTTAGGAACGCGCACTACTGTGCGCTATTCCTGTTCAGAAAAACAGCCAAAGCAAAAAAAATAAGCCACTTTCAAACTCCAGCTTTTCAGGCAAGTTTCAACAGAGGTCCAACACCAATATGCATGATTTAACGAGAGAAATTGTGATTTCCGGGTGATGACTCCTTTAAGGTTTTATGCATTGACTACTCCTGTGTCACCAGTAGGGGGAGTTGCTGACTTTGCCAAATATTAATTGAAAGATTTTTCTGTAAATTTGCAAATCAGGTTACTGCTTCTATGGCATTAATCACTGTGGAATACAATCTAACTACAACAAAAAGTTCTCACATTTAGTTTTACAAGTGTATTCGTAATGATAATAATGACAATAATCATTATTATTGGCAGTAATAGAGGGCCCCAAAATCAAATTTTGCTTAGGGCCCCATGGAGGCTTGGGCCGGCTCTGACCTGACCCATTGAAGCGCGCCAACCAGCGCTATTTATGACGTAATCGGGAACTGCCTCGCTTCGGCCCGTGAACCCGAGACAGACCTCCGCAGCAACAGCAGGTGAGCGTGTGTGTATGTGTGTGTGTGTGTGTGTGTGTGTGTGTAGCGTAGGCGCCGAGTGTGCACCCTCGACGACCTACGGTGAGCGAACAGAGTTCAGGGAAACGGGCGAAAGTTTGTGTCACTGCTGGACTGCGAGATGCGGTCTGTGAGGAAACAGTGTGGACGGAGCTTGGCTCCGCCGGAACAATGAGAGCGCAGAGTGCGCTCCTGGCACCGGCACTCTCTGAGAGAGAGAGCGCGCCGGTCAGGGAATGACGGGCATTCAAAGGCGCTCCGTCACAACCTTGTTTGCTGTACCTGTACCACACACACGACAGGTAGACGAAGAGGAAGACAGGATGCCGTAGTCGACAGTGGACACTTCACCCATCAAATCATGATGTTTGTGGTGTTTAGGAGCAACTGGGAGACAAATGCACACTGTATTTAGAACATCTGCACAAAAACATTTAGTTTATTACTGTTTTATGTTTCCTGATTGGGGTTAGTGTTCCCCACGGTTCTGTCCTGGGCCCAGTGCAGTTAATTTGTGGATTTTATTAAAGTTTGATGTTACCTGAATTCATCACGGTCAGCTCCCCAGCTGCTTCCCTGTTACAGAAGTATCTTCCAGCGTCAGAGACAGCAGCTCTGACAATAAGAAGTGATTTATTTGCCAGTAAACTGTATCGTCCATCCAGGTCCTGGATGTGTTTCTTTCCTTTGTCACCATCAGCTGTCAGTATGTCAACTTTGCTTCCATTTGTCTCTCTGCTCCACGTCACGTTTACCTCCACAGATGGAGGACAGCTGAGAATGATGGACATGTTCTGATCGAAGGGTTTTTGGCATTCTTCTGTAAAAGAAACACAGTTTTGAACAAATACACACAAATTGTCACACTGCGGTGAGGGATGTCCTGTCTTGGGTTTTTGTCTCGTGAATTTCATGTTTTATTTTGAAAAGTAACTCTCCTCTCGTTTCAGGTCACTTGCCCTTCCTCTTGTGTCACCGGTCTGGCGTCTTCCCTGATCCCTGATTGTTTCCACCTGTGCTCCCTCCCCTCATGTGTATATAGTCTTTGTCTTCCCCTGTCTTCGTTGCCAGAGTATTTCGTTCGTTTTCGTCGAGTACGTCCAGCCCTATTCACAGCCTTGTTCCTTGCCTTGATATTCCAAGACAGTTAAGTATTGCCAAGTTTTGTTTTTGCATATAGTTTTCCTCTGTTGTAGAGTGATTTTGATTTTGAATACCTTTTTGGTCAGATTTTCGTTTCGTTTGTTAGTTAAATTTCATAGCGTTTGCTTTTCCTCCTGTCGGAGTGTTTTCTGTTCTTTAAAGTTTTCTCAGCCTCATTCAGAGTAGATAATTTCATAGCCTGTGTGCCTTCCTCCTTCGAGAGCGACTTTTAGTTTTGAGAAATTTTCATAGCATCTAGTTTTCTTAGATCAGTGTAGTTAACTCCTTTCCTCCTGCGGGAGCGTCCTTTGTTCTTGTTGTGTTTGTGTTTTTTGTTGTCCGTTGGACCCATAGTGTTTCATAGCCTGTTCTGTTATCACTCTGTCTACAGAGAAACTGTATATAAAAATAAAGCCTGTCTGTACAACTGCCTTCCTGCATCTGAGTCCTCAGTTTCTGCTCAAGCCTGACACAAATGTTCAGTATATAGTGAATCTGTCTGCATTAAAACACAGCTGAGACCAAACTACTGAACTGTTTGTTATATTGCATTATGGCAATGGACTGGCAAACTTGTTTTTTTCTGTTTCTGTAAATATAACATTTAAAGATATATATACTTAAACATGACCGGCTGACCTGTCTGACGTTCCTGATGTGCTTATAGGGGGAGCTCAGGTAATGTGTAATCTAGTGCCCCCTGTGTAAAAAAGTTATTTAATACACCTTAGTCAGAATCAGCAAAAATACATTTTTTGTAAAGGGGAGGGTCGAGGCTGCCCACTGAACTCATTTCCATACAGAGGTCAGTTTTGGTGATTGGCTGTTGGTTTTGCACATATTGAATCATTAAGTCCCAACATTGCGCAAAACAGTCTTTGAATAAAAACTGCTGATTTTGCTCTTAGTCACGCAAAAGTGGTCAGAAAAAGAAAAATGTGGTTATAAACAAGAGACTCATATGAGTGATGATGTACACAAAACATGTGACTTAAACTGAGCTGAGCCATTAGATACGTGAAGCGATAACTGTAGACTTTAACCTTCCTCTTGAAACTAACAGAGATATCAGTATTCAGCCCGGTCTCCAGGGCATAATGTTTTTTAAATCACAGATCTATCCGAGGTTGACATTTGCACCATCATGTTCACATTACAGGATTATTAGCCCCTTCTGAACGCGGTGTCATTATTACAGCCAACAAAGCCGCCGAACGGACGACCTTACACCTGTGGACATAATGGGAAGTCAGACCATCTGCACGTGTGATTGTGGCGACCGAAACAGGTATTTTAGGTCAAACCATGATATGTTCCTAACAATAACCAAGTGGTGTTAGTGCTTAAACTTAACCAGAGCATCAGAACAACACTGTGAAAAGAGAGAAAAAGAAAATTAAACCAAAATAAACATAAAATGTTTAACTTGTTGCTGTCATCTTCTTTCAAACGCTGCTTGACTGGAGTGTTTGCTCCATCTACCATTGATCTCAATGAACCATCTGCTGATATTCACATAACTGGAGTGGATGAATTCATATTTTCTTCTACCATTTGTTTTCTTTTATACGTGGTTCAAACTTGCACTGCATTTCGATAGAAACTCTGCAACTGACTGAATAAATGCAATTTGTCGTTTATGCTCTCGCAACATTTAGAGAGGAGAAACAGTTTTGAAAGCCAGAGAGGAAACAGGAAGCAAAAGGACTTTGTGTAAGTTTGATGTTACCTGGTTGGATAGCGGGAAGCTGCACCACTGACTCTCTGTAACATAAGAATCTGTCTGGGTCTGCAAGAACTTGTTGAATGTTTTGTTTGTCTGCAAGTCGAGGACGATGGAACACTGGAGGGCGAGGAGTGAATGCTGGAGGTTCAGGGTTAGACGCTGTAGGGTTTCTCAAAAAAATACATTTACGAGAATAGGTTGTCATTTGATGAAAGCTTATTTATTCAGTTCGTTCAAAATCTATAAATTTACTCTCAAAAACTAGAGTGCACCTTTAATGTGATGGGAAGTTCTGAAAAATACTAAAATGAGGAACTGGATTTGATGAATTTGGCCAAACTTTTATGCACAATCAGTATATTCGGTTATTAAAATAACAAATTAAGAGGAATCAGATGAGTCTGTTCTTGAGAAGTTTGCATGATGTCACACTTCACACCTTCCGTCTCCACCAGTGTCCACAGCTCTCAGTGTGAAGCTAAATATGGTCTGTTAGTGATGACAGCGAGTACAAAACACTGAAACAGAGAAAGACTGATATTATTTTGAATATTTTGACGTGTATACAAGACGAACATCCCAACGAGAAGCAAGTAAAAGATCTGAGAGCTGTGAGAATGTCAACATGTAGAATGCAGAACTGTTGAACTTCTGAAGACACGGGGGGAGCAGTCCTGGGTGAAGAGCGAGTAGAGGAGGGGGCTGAGGACACACCCCTGTGGTGTGCCAGTGTTCAGGATGAGGGTGGATGATGTGCGGCCGCCCATCCTGACGTTTTGTGGTTTGTTGCTGAGGAAGTCCAGTATCCCGGTGCACAGTGAACTGTCTAAACCCAGGCAGTGAAGTGAGTCTGATTAAAGTTCAGTATCTGACTTCTCTGGTTCAAGGTGTCGTCTGTGGAGGTCGAGCTAATAATACCAGTACAGCTCAGTGTTCAATGATGGCACGAACATGTTTGACACACAGAGGTCACACCACAACACTGTGGGGGCGATAGCTTCTATCATATACAGAATATATCTGTTGTACATGGTGTGCTGCAGCTCTTTCCCACACAACTGAGAGGTTCACTTCCTCTTTTCTGTGTTACCAGCTGAGTGTTTGGCAGCAGAATGAGTCTGGACTCCCGCCGCCGCTCGAGACGACAGCCTCAGCTATTTGAAACCGTCTACACGCTCACATGTTGGGAACTTGGCCACACACAAAGTAAAGAATAAATTGACAGCTTGTTTCTTCAAAATCAATTCAACTTCTTCCCCAAAAACTACAGAATGCACCGTTAATGTGTAGTTTGTAAAGATAGTGAAATGAGGAACTGAGTTTGATGACTTTGAACAAACAGTTAAACCACAAATGACACGAGAGTTAGCTGGTATCAGTTCCAGCAGCTCTATCTTTTTTTATCACTGGTGAGAACATGATGTCACTCTTCAAACCTACATTCTCCACCGACCCAGTGCCCACATCCACGCCCACATCCTATGCATCATTTATAAAAAAAGTCACTTGACTTCTCGGTGTGTCTCTTCTTGTTTTCGTGACCTTTGACAGTCGATGGTACCACTTTACTTTCCTTCATGAACAGTGTGAAGATGTGTTTGGTCACACTGGTGGGCAGATGGGTTTGTGGGATAACGTGATCTCTTGCCAGGCTTCAGGCTGTTGTCATTCAGCCAATCAGGTTCCGATGAAAAGGTTAGCGTAGCATCTTTAGCATCAGTTCTATCAGAACTGGAGGGTTTATTTCACTGACAGAAGAGCAGCGAACAACACTGATGGAAACATGTCTTCACTCTTCTCTCCACTGACTCCAGGAAGGGTTGGATTCACCAGCTGACTCCGCTGGTGGTGACGCCCTCCTGCTGTTGATCTGATTGGTTGAAGTGTGATAAACTTGATGGTTCATCCAATTGCCTGAGAAGTATTTTTTGAAAATGGCTGCCCTTTTCATATCAGGTTCACATTATATGTTTATCAGCTGACTTTCACATCAGGAGGTGGAGGTGTGGGTGGTGTTGTTACAGTCAACAAAGCTGCATGTGGGCGAATCTGTGGGGAGATTTCCAGCTGTTCTAGTGGCGACCAAAGACCGCTGATTTTCACAGGACGACGGACAATCTCCAACCGTTTCTGTGGCGACAAGACAGCTAATAAGCTTATAATGTGAACATGGTATAAAGTGTTTGGTACAAATGTCGACCTCGAGAAACTTCCAACTGTTTGTTGTGACTGAAATTGATTATTCTTCAACGGGAAGTTGAACCATCTCCATTAGTGATCTCCGCGACCAAAACACGGTATTTAAATCTAAACTATGATGTTTTACTATCCCTAAACAGAGCATGAACTCAGCGTTCGACCTAAACAAACGTTAAGTTGCAATATAACGAAACGTTCAGTTTGAACTTTTGGTGATTGGTCAGGTTTCTTTGTCTAATTATCTATTAGCAGCTTCTGTTTGGTGTGTACCTGAGGATGAACAGACAGCCATCACTGGATTACCTTTAAACTGAATGAATATATATGATGGCCAGTTTATTAGGTACACCTGTGACCTATAAAGGCTCTCAACCCAATCACCAGAACCCACAGACATGTTAAACATTTACGTTTCTTTTCGTTTCTATGCTGTGGCGTCACTTTGCTCGTGTTCTGGTGCAGATCGGACACAATAAGCTTCAACTTTCTCTCCGACTCTGCAGCCCTCACCCAGCTCGTACACCACCACCGTCCTTACGTCCACTTCCTGACATGAAAGTCAGCTCATATTCAAGCGTGTGAAAGTGACATGACACAGTTCAGTATAGATATGTCAAACAAATCTGAACATGTGTAGTTTGCAGGAACATTTCCAGCTGTTTTTCCTCTGTCACTGTATTTATCTTAAAAAACACAGCAGGGCAGTTGACTCCAAACAAGCCTCAGTAGTTCCTCCATGAGGCCTGGGTGCACATTTATTTGCAAAATACACAAATCAGTTATCTCTGGAATCTGTAATAAATGTCTGACATCTGATGTAACTGTGTTAGTCAAACAAAGACAGACACAGATAAAGACTCTGTGGCTTTGTGCTGTTATAGGAACATGTGTGAACACCCAGACAGCTGAGTTTCTGTTCTCAGCTCAGATGGAAACTGTGGTCAGTTCAGTCGCTTCAGTCTGAAAGAAGATGAGGTTGAATATCTGCAGCTGCCTGCTGGTCTTTGTTCTGGGATGTAAAGTCACTGCAGGTAAGAACTTTGTTGTTAGATTCTGTTCGGTTCCGTCTGACGTCGGCATTGTTCAGAGTCGTAATTTCATCGAGTTTGTAGTTCAACATCGACATGAAAGTCTGACAGCTCGTAGTCAAAGTGTCATAAAGTGGTTAACGTTACTTCAGGAAGTGCGTTAGAAGCTAGTCGCGATGTATTTACATTAATAAAGAGCAGAACTAAAACTTTAACTGTTGTTCTCTAAACGTCTGACCTTCATCTGATCAGATATTTGATTGTTGCTTTTGTGCGGATAAAGAACCGAATCAGTCAATCGATCTTTATTTGTACACCAGCACCAACTCACAACAGAAGTCATGACACGTTACAAACTCAGCAGGTTCAGAACAAACTCCTGGATTCATTTATTCACCGAGACCCAACATTTCCCTCATGAGCACGAGGATCCAACAGCAGCGTGAATAAAACTGACTCGTAACAGGAAGAAAACCTCGCGCACAACCGGACTCAATGCTGGGTGGTCCGTCTATGTGTCTCAATCAAATCTGGTCCAGTTTCTGTCAGAATGCCACCAGACACACAACAAAACAAGAACTCATTTAGCTGCCAAACTCATTTTACTCATGATGATGTTTTAGATGATTGTGGCTGAAACCTCGTCTGCTTCTTCAGTCTGAAGGTGGTTTAACTTAAGGTCGTGTTCAATAAGTACTCTGATATTAAATCACTTTTAAGTTTCTTGCAGTATTAAGATGCAGACAGATGTGTATGTTATTGTAAAAGTGTAAATTGTTTCTTTTGCAGCAATAAAACATGAAGTAGTTGAGGAGAAGCAGCCAGTCTCTCTGCCTTGTCTTCACTCTGTGGAGGGTGAAGTGACGTGGAGCAGAGAGACGAACGGACACAGAGTTGACATTCTTACAGGTGATGGTGACGCGGATAAGAAACACATTGCTGATCCAGGCAGACGATACAGTTCACTGGCAGATAAATCACTTTACATTCTCAGTGTTACCGTCTCAGACTCTGGAACATACTTGTGTAATAATGCAGCAGCTGTGGAGCTGACGGTGATCCCATCAGGTAACATCACACTTTGTTTCCTCTTCTTGTCTCAACATCTAGTTTCTTAGCTAAATGTTTAACAACTATATATATCACAATATGTAATGAAACAGTTGATTATTATGTGTGATCATTTTATGATGGTACATTAAATGAATCTTGTTTTGTTTGTTGTGTACAGGAACAACCAGACTTATTGCTCCAAAGTCGACCACTGTCACTCTGAACTGTCCTCTTGATGTTGGAGTATCACATGTTCCAACATGGAGACAAGACAGGCATGAAGTACAACAAGATGAACGGGTTCATGTTTCACCTGTGACCAAGACGTTGACTATAGGACAGCTCATGACTCATGACTCTGGACTTTACTACTGTGATGGAAAACTTGCTGCGTACCTGACTGTGATGGAAGCTGAGACATCTGACAGAGGTGAGAGACTGCAGATATTTAACTGGTAAAATAAGAGGAAATTATCTTATCAAACAAGAAGATGCAGATATAACTGTGGACACATGCACAGTACTGTAAATGTCTATAACGTACAGTACAGTCTGGAGAGCAGGTTTACTGCTGACTGTGAATAAAGGTTAACAGACTATATCTACAAAATATGAAGTAACTCACACATCCGGACACGGCAGTAATTCTTATTCTGAGCAAATCTCTTCACACAGCCACTGACTTTCTCCTGAATATGAGTGATCATTTTATGACAGTACGTTAAATGAATCTTGTTTTGTTTGTTGTGTACAGGAACAACCAGATATAAGGCTACAGAGAAGACAAGCATCACTCTGAACTGTCCTCGTGATGTTGGAGGATCACATGTTCCAACATGGAGCAAAGACGGGAGTGAAGTACAAGAAAACATATGGGTTTATGTTTCACATGTGGACAAGACGTTGACTTTAACATACGTGCAGCCTCGTGACTCTGGACTTTACTACTGTGATGGAAAACCTGCTGTGTACCTGACTGTGATGGAAGCTGAGACATCTGACAGAGGTGAGAGACAAGAAGTCAGAGAGGAACAAAGAAATATGAGTCAAATATTCATAATTTTAAAGAATATTTCACAATTTTGGGAAATGAGCTTTTCAGTTTTCTTGCTGAGAGTTAGATAAGAGGATTGATGTCACTTTCATACCTGTCAGTTAAATATGAAGCTCAGCTAGTTGCTGGTTAGCTGAGCAGAACCAACATTCTCCAACATTGTTCTCCTGTAGAACAACGTGCCTGGTGTGAACTCCTCTTTCTTATAATTACACCTGATCTGACAGTTGAGCTTTTAGCAGTGAGTCTCTGTGTGATCAGGTGGTTAGAGGTGCTGGTCAGTTGATTTGTTACCTTTGAACAGAGGAAGCTAACTGTTTCCCCTGTTTCCAGTCTCTGTGCTAAGCTAAGCTAAGGTAACAGGCCTGTGGGTGTAGCTTATTGGCTACACCTAGGCTTTTTATAGAGTGTGAGTGTCTGATTTAGTCTCTGTGGTGAAGATGTGTTTGTGTTTATAGTGTAAATGTCCTCTGAACACTGAACGTACCGAGGCTTCACCTAAAATAACTCAACACCAACAACTCAAACTGCAGCTAAACCAACAAGAAGACAAACAGCAGCAACAACTGCAGCATTAACACCAGCAGAGAACACTGAGACACCTACAGCAACCAGACAAACAGGCAAGAAGGGAAAGAACAACAACAGGAAGATAAAAACAGGTTTTTATATTGGTGAAATCTAAAAGAGCTCAAACACAAATAAAACCAACAGCATGAAGACGTGAGGAGTTATTCAAACAGACACAGATCTACAGTCAGTGCAGACATGTTTCTTTGACACTGTGTTAAAGTTAAACCTGTGGGTTTGTGGTCTGATGAAGGAAGTCGAGTGCACGACGTGCTCTGAATGCCAGTTGAACTCACAAAAACAAATGACCACAATAATGAAAGAAGTGTGTCTCAGACTAGAAAACGTCTTCATCAAGTCACTTAGAAACTATTTAATTACATTCATAACAACAATATTAAACAGAACCATCTGTGTAATGTTAAATCACCGGCTGTTTTCATGAAAGACTGTTTGAATTTGAAAGGTGAAGACTCGATACTATCGTGACTATAGTCTTAATTCAGTTTGATTTAGAGGATTTAAACATATCTTTTTCTCTCACTGAGATATCAGAAGTCAAGATTTAATTATAGATCAAAAACTGGAGGAAAGATCTGAAGTTTGAGTTAGAACATCATTTTAAGATGTTTACTACAGAGTCATGAATAATCTCTTAGTGTCAGGTCATTTTAACACAAGAACTTTATGATCGACTGTTGACACGTTTAATTGCTGTTATATCTAAACTCAGTACAACTCAATGGTCCATAGTTACAAATCAAAACAACATTAAAGGGTAATAGGAGATATTCTGAATTAAGATTTTTAGTTGTCATGAATGTATTGTGGATTTGTTTAATGTACATTTTTATAAGTTTGATAGGATTTCCAAACTGAACTGAATCTTGTTTCTGCCCCACTCGCAAGGAAAAAAGAAAACCACACCACCACCAACAACTACGAAGCCGACTACGACTACAACTACGACTATGAAGCCGACTACGACTATGACTACGATGCCGACTACAACTACGACTATGAAGCCGACTACGACCACAATGCCGACTACGACTACGATGCCGACTACGATTACGATGCCGACTACAAAGCCAACTACGACTAAGAAGCCGACTAAGAAGAGAACTAAGAAGAGAACTACAACTACGAAGCCGACTATGACGACACTTACTACTACAGCATCACCATCATCAAGTACAAGTAGGTCTACAATGATGATCTGAAGTCTTACCAAGTCTTACTGAGTTATTAATTATGAATTTGTCTTCCAGTCGCTCCTCCAGAACAAAAACCACCTCTCCCTTTGGTGATAGGTATCGTTGTCCCCTTGCTCCTCATCATCCTCCTCCTCATCTTCTACCTGATTCATAGATGCAGGTTTAAAAGACGAGGTAAATAAAACCTGACACAGTATGAGTGTAACATATTCTGCACACTTTAATATGTTAATTTATATTTGAACACGTTTCTAATTTGTAAAAATGACATCAGAAAGTCAGATACAGGTTATAACTCATATATGTTTTTGTCTCAGTAGATTATTACTCAACAGATTATCAGTTCTGTGACATTCACACTCTTTTTCATAGGAACTGAGGAAAGATGCCATATCTATGATGAGATAAAGGGTGGAGCAGAGTTTCAGGTTACAAACGGTGAGAAATAAGAAGTGTTTCATTCTATAAAAAACTTCCTCCTTCCTCTTTCTGTCAGGATCCAGACTGATGTGAAATGAAATCCCACACTGAGGGATTTGTGCTGAGTTTCCTAAAGTACACAGACGGTGGCCAGCCTGATTTATATGACTTGAACCAAATAAGCTGTATTAATGTATGTAAGTACCACTTCATATATACAAATGAGTATTCTTCTATTTTTGATTCTTCCTGCAGGTGTAGAACGAGTCCCTGTACCTACGGATGCATACTGCATGGTAGAATATACAGGTAAATAATTCAACTTGTCTCCACTACCTTTACGAAGGGCCAAAAAAAGTTGCTTGTTTACTGCAGATGACTTCACGATTCCACCAGATGAGTGTCCGCCGTGTGGCGGAGCTGATAAGTTTCACTGTAGTCTATCTGTTAACCTCCGCCAGGTCCACTGCGCTGCGTATCTGCTCCGTCCAGCTCCGGCAGTCTGAAGCCCTCAACAATACGCAGGACTTCTATTTCTGGCGGATGCCGGAGCACGACGCAGCAATTCAGCTGAATTTAGCACCGAGCAGACAGAAAGTCACACAGCGAAACAATAACTGCTGTGTCTCAGTTCAGGTCTTCATCCTTCAGAGGAGCATTTGAAGGCCAATTATGTCACAACGCCGCCTGAAGTCTGTCACAATCCGAAGGCTCCTCCAGATGCTCCTTCTTTTCCCTGTTTCTGGAGGATGCACTGCTACAATCCTTCGTGGCTTCACATATCCCAAGATTCTTTGCGTGCCCGAAAAAGTAGAAAGAAAGAGAGAAAATGGGGACATCACATGGCGTAGATAGTCACTGTCGCGGGCCTGGGAAGCAGAAATCGTGACGTAAGGGTAAAACATCTGGTGACACAACCAGGAAATGCTCCAAAGGCTAGACCGTCACATTTAACAACGGCTGACGAGGTTAACAAGGTCTCTCTGAAGGACTCGCCTTCAAAGACCACAAAGGCCGAGTCCTTCAGAGGCCGAGTCCTTCAGAGGATGCAGACCCTGAACTGAGACACAGCAAATATCTCAAACAAGAGACAAACACAAGCTGTTCTAATAATCCTTTGGTCGGGAACACTTCATGTTGTTGTTTTTATAGTACATACCTATAACTGCGTTCGCGAGTGGTTATGTGATTATCGCGGGAACTCCTCGGTCTCGTGACGCCAGTTGTCCGACCGTACTCGGCGTGGTGGACTCGAAACACAAACGGTGGCGGAGCAAAACCAGACCGGAGCCGTAACGCACCGTATACATATCTGGTGGAATCTCAGGATGAAAGTTGATCAAAACACAACACAATGTTTATTTTCTAGAAGTTCTTTATTGCTTGCAAGTGAGAGCATGAATAGATGATGACTGAAGAGAGGATAGAAAACAATACACTCAGTTGTAACAGTCACAATATCACATATGATCTCTATCAAAACATTATTCAAATCATCTCCACATCCGTCTCATGATACACTTGAACTTCTTATACACTTCAACCATTATCTGTTAACCTCCACCAGGTCCACTGCCTTGCTTATCTGCTCCATCCAGCTCCGGCAGTTTGAAGCCCTCAAAAACAGATACGCAGGACTTCTATTTCTGGCGGATGCCGGAGCACGACAGCTGAATTTAGCACCGAGCAGACAGGAAGTCACGTACAGAAACAACACCTGCTGTGTCTCAGTTCAGGTCTGCATCCTTCAGAGGAGCATTTGAAGGCCAATTATGTCACAACGCGGCCTGAAGGCTGTCCCAATCTGAAGGCTCGTCCAGATGCTCCTTCTTTTCCCTGTTTCTGGAGGATGCACCACTACGATCCTTCGTGGCCTCACATAGCCCACTATTCTTTGCAAGCCTGAAAAAGAAGAAAGAAAGAAAGAAAGAAAGAGAGAGAATGGGACATCACGTGGCGTAGATCGTCACTGTCGCGGGCCTGGGCGGCAGAAATGGTGACGTAAGGGTAAAACATCTGGTGACACAACCAGGAAATGCTCCAAAGGCTAGACCGTCACATTTAACAACGGCTGACGAGGTTAACAAGGTCTCTCTGAAGGACTCGCCTTCAAAGACCACAAAGGCCGAGTCCTTCAGAGGATGCAGACCCTGAACTGAGACACAGCAAATATCTCAAAAAAGAGACAGACACAAGCTCTTCTAATAATCCTTCGGTCGGGAAAACTTCATGTTGTTGTTTTTATAGCACATACCTATAACTGCGGTCGCAAGCAGTTATGTGATTATCGCGGGAACTCCTTGGTCTCGTGACGCCAGTTGTCCGACCGTACTCGGCGTGGTGGACTCGAAACACAAATGGTGGCGGAGCAAAACCAGACCGGAGCCGTAACGCACCGTATACATATCTGGTCGAATCTTACAATGTTTATTTTCTAGAAGTTCTTTATTGCTTGCAAGTGAGAGCATGAATAGATGGTGACTAAACAGAGGATAGAAAACAATACACTCAGTTGTAATAGTCACAATATCACATATGATCTCTATCAAAACATTATTCAAATCATCTCCACATCCGTCTCATGATACACATGAACTTCTTATACACTTCAACCATTGTTGTGTGTGTAACGTCAACCGAAGGTCAAAACACTTAACCTAACCCTAACCATAACACAGAAGAGGCTTCACCGTCCCCCACTCATACTGCAACCACAAAACTATCACAATATTTCACTTTACATAAATAATAATGTATCTATATTGTTAAGTTTCATATGCAAGAACAATATATCAAAATAAGAAGGGACATTTGAACATTTCTCTCACAATCCCAAAGAATATTATGTTGACTTACCATCCCTGACATTCATGACACAATAGTTGTCTCATAATTGGTATTTCTTTATATCATAATTATAACATTTGCCCAATGAACAAGAGCTCTAAATAGATAAGAATGTGTTAGATGAAAGTTCATACAGTTTTTCAGATTACAGGACATTATGGTTACAAAAGAGTTTAATTTCCTTAAAAAGGTGCAATATGTAAGAATTGGCCAGTTGTTGAATTCATAATCACATAAAATAGTGGGCATTATGTCCACCAGCTGCTGCGGGGCAGGGCTAGCTAGTTAGCATGCTAACATTAATTGTAAGTTGGTTCTAATTGATAGTTTTTGCTTCTAAATGTTTTAATAGGTGGATCAAACCCAAATGATCCCACATATTACACCATCCCCGACCGTCAACTGATGGAAAAGACGACCGGTAAAGACTTTACAGACATTTATAACCAAATATTCTGAAGACAAAACAGTTCATATTCATCATATTATCATTTTTCCTCACAGAAACTTCTGGACCTGACGAGTCCCCGTACTCTGAGATCTGCGAGACTTTCATCGGTGGAAATAATAATGAAGGTAACTTTAAGCTTCAGCTCCTCTGTGAAGTTTATAACATGAGATGCTAAACGAGGCCGATTGCATTTTTTGTTATTCCAAATAAAGCAAAGTAAAACGAGAGAACGAACAAAGTGGAAATCTACAAAAACTACCGATGGGAATTTTCCATTAAAACGACCATTTGAGTGTAAAATTTGAGATAACAGGAATAAAAGTCTACATCATCAAATAATGAATGAAAAGTAATTTTTTGTGATTGTCTCTGGATCCACAGGTTGTTCACAGCCGACTGACAACACGTACTGTTTACTGCAGAACCCCAAAACATCTTGAAAGCATCCAAAGTGACCAATCAGCTGTTTGTGATGTCAGACATGACTTGGGTTGATGATGTCAGTTGTTTTATTTAAACTGTGAACATGTATAATATTTGACTTGTGATTTATGTAAATATCAGAAAGATAAATTTTTTTACAATACAACATTTGTTATTTTTAGATTCTTGCTTGTCAAACCGACCCAGTCTGCAAAATAAATGTTTGTACAGTTCTGGAAAACCGCAAATAACCTGAAGCTTTTACTTCTTTATGTTGCAACTTTACGCTTGTTTACGTTTGAATTTCTCTCTTGTCACAATGTTGTGCTGATGTTCTGGTTGGATTTGGACAGAAAAAACACTTCATCACATCGTGGTTTGGCTTAAAGTACCTGCTCTGGTCGCTACAAACTTGTCTGAAAATGTTCCCGAGTTTCCTTAACGACGCCTGGTTTAGTCGCCATACACACAACTACAGATGGCCCAACTTCCAGCAAAGAAATATCCAGTTTTGATGCCACATACACGGTTTAAAATGACCAGCAGTCTCTGTTAAAACACCCAGATTTGGTCACCAGAAACACGACTGGAGATGTACTGACATGTCCTTACAAATATCCACTGATGTCACTCTGACATCACAAACATCCAGTAGTTTCACACTGCAGGTGTATCCCCTCCACTTCTGATGTACAGGTCAGGTAACAAACATGTATTGTGAATGTGACATGGAACACTTTGGACAAACATGGTACGCAGCCTCTGACACGTTCAGACTTCAACAAATGTCCAGACGACTCGGCTCGTTGAAACAAATCATGTTTTCTGTAAGAACTTCCTTCTCGTGCCTTTGTTCCCCGTTTGAGTTTAAATCTCTCTGTAAATGCACATTATTTATTAAAAAACATCAACATTTAGTTTTGATCATTTACTTACCAACATCATCATGATATCAAGAGAACGTTTCAATCTTGAGCAAGGCATCGTTAAAGATGTCAGTGTGGTTTTTAATGAAGTTTTCTCACATCTCTCCAATTTCTCACCTCCTGATAGAAGGATATAATCCTCTTCCACCCACTGACTTCGTCGCTGACTGCTGTGACTCCTCCTGGCCTGATGGTTCGAGCCAGGTTACGAAGTCCTTTCTCCCCCCCCCCGCGCCTTGGGTGCTCAGGGTTGATTGTCTTTGTTATTCTGCTTTCAGGGCTGGAGATCACCGGCAGTTTTGTTGTTCGCCTTTTGTTTTAGGTTTAGCGATCATTTAGGCAGTTCAGGGGTAAGATGTGGGAGCGACGGCCCATTGTGTGGCTGGTCCCGCATCCTCCCATGTTTGGTTTCTTTTTTCCGGGGTCTCCTGTCCCTCTTTTGTTTGCTCCTGGTTTTGTTTCCCTCTCTCTGAGAGTAATAATATATTTGGCATTCTTGCAGACTTTGTTGTTTGAGCCGTGCTATTTAAGTATCGGAGGAAGCCGTAACATATTTGGGGGCTCGTCGGGGATGCGGTTTACTGCATGAATAGTCCGTAAGCTGTTGAAGGTGTGGTGCGGCATTCTGACAATTTTTTTTTTTTTGCTATGCCTAGGCGTATAGCTGTGATTTTTGCGTCAGAACATTTGCTTGTATAAATAAACGGTATCATAACTGTGCGTCCCTTTTCCGTCATTAAGCGTGGTCTGACGAGAGAGCTGCTGTGATTTTGTATGGTTTGCTGTGAAACCACATTGCCTACTTCTTTTTTTTGTATGTGCCACTGTTGTTTTTTTTTTTTCCTCTCATTTTGGGTGTTGCTGCTGCTGACCATTGAGTTTTGTGTGCATGGGATATTTCCCTGTTTGTATTGACTTAACAGGGATTTGTTTTTTCTGTCGGGGTGGTGGTGTCATTTGCTCCTGAAAATGGAGTTTAACCTTGAGGACTTTGTAGAACAGCCTACTTTGGATAAGTTACATACTTGCACGAAAGGCAACTTGTTGGCTATTGCGGACCATTTTTGTGTCACTTTGCTTAAACAGGCGAAAAAGTAGGTGGTAAAGTCGGAGTTGGTGACAGCTTTGACTGATGAGGGGGTTTTTCCTTGTGACACCACTGTGGTCGCAGAGACTTCATCTGCAGGGAGGACAGATCCGACGGTACAGCTCCGCTTGAAGGAGTTGGACATAGAAATGCGCCGACTGGCAAAAAAAGAGAAAGAACTTGATTATGAATTACAATCTAGGAAAATCGACGCTGATAAACAAATTTGCTTGAAGGAACTCGACCTGAAGGCGCCCGATTTTGATGTTAATAAGTGCGTTCGTTTGGTCCCTCCCTTTAGTAAACAGGATGTGGATAAATACTTCACTCTGTGAAGAAACGTTAAAATGGCCTAAGACCATTTGGCCATTACTTTTGCAAAGTGTCTTTACAGGCAAAGCCCAAGATGCTTACACATCCATGTCACCTGAGTCGAGTCTGGAGTACGAAAAGGTCAAATCAGCTGTGCCGAGAGTGTATGAGTTGGTGCCAGAGGCGTATCGCCAGAAGTTTCGCCGCTTAAAGAAAACTGATGACCATACCTATCAGGAATTTGGTCCCAATAAAGAAATTATGTTTGATCGTTGGTGTCGGGCTACAAGTGTAGCTGATTATGTTAGCCTGCGTAATCTGATATTACTGGAGGAATTTAAGAACTGCTTACCAGACAGGATCGCCACGTATGTGAACGAACAGAAAGCATCCACAGTCTCTGACGCGGTGGTCCTGGCGGATGAGTATGTTCTTACGCATAGGTATAACTTTGAGCGGCCTCACCTGTCCGCTGAACGTGGTGCACCTGTAGCCAATCCTTTTGCTTTCCCTATAAAGTCACATCTTCAAGATAAGGCTAAGCCTCCTAATAAAGAAAGTGCTGACACATAGGACAGGCCAATCAGTTTTTATTGTAAAAAGCACAGAGACACCATAAGTCAATGTTTTGCTTTAGAAAATCAAAATAAATCCCCAAAAGCTGTAAACCTGTTGAAAACAGAAGTTTCCCCGAAAATACAGTTCGGGCCTACGCAGCCTAGTCTAGTTGAGTCCAATCTTGATGTGTATGCCCCGTTTCTTATGAAAGGCTCCGTGTCCCTATCAGAACAGTCATCGAAAATCCCCGTTACCATCCTGAGGGATAGTGCAGCCTCACAATCGGTCATCCTGGAAGGGGTGCTTCCATTTTCAGATACGTCCTCTATTAACTTTAAAGTCTTGGTTCGAGGTTGTGGTATGCAGTACGTGTACCTTTGCACACGCTTCATCTAGACTCTGAGTTGGTGAAGGGGCCCGTGGTGGTGGGGGTAAGCCCGCAGTTTCCCATTAGTGGGGTTTCTTTCATTTTGGGTAACGACTTGGCTGGGGGTAAAGTGTTGCTAAACCCTGAAGTTACGGCTGTTCCACTGTCGGAGCACTCCGATGACCTGAGCCAGGGGTTCCCAGAGGTATTTACAGTCTGTGCGGTCACTCGGACGATTTGAGCCGGACAGAAGAGATGTTTAACGGGGGTACACTGACTCAAGTGGTAGTTCCGAAACCTTGCCGGCAGGAAATTCTAGTACTAGCTCATGATAATCCACTCGCTGGCCAATTAGTGGTTAATAAAACGTATGATCGTATTCTACAATGTTTTTTCTGGCCAGGGTTAAAGCGTGACGTGAGACAATACTGTAAAACCTGTCACGTGTGCCAGGTTGCGGGTAAACCGAATCAGACCATTCCACCCTTCCCGCTTTACCCGATTCCAGTGGTGACACAGCTATTTGAGCGAGTTATTGTGGACTGTGTTGGTCCTTTGCCACGGACAAAAGCGGGTAACAAGTTTCTCTTAACCATCATGTGCTCAGCAACTCGATTTCCTGAAGCTGTTCCTCTGCGAAAAATTACGACTAAAACCGTTGTGAAAGCCCTGTTGAAGTTTTTCTTGATGTTTGGTTTACCTAAAATAGTGCAAACTGACCAGGGATCCAACTTCATGTCACGAATTTTCGCACAAGTGCTGAAGCAGTTGGACATCACTCATTACTACTCTAGTGCTTATCACCCAGAAAGTCAGGGGGCGATTGAACGTTTCCATCAGACTTTAAAATCTATGCTCCGCACTTACTGCATTGAGTCCAATAAGGACTGGGATGAGGGTGTCCATCTCCTTTTTACAGCCCGAGAGGTGGTTCAAGAGTCTTTGGGGTTCAGCCCAGCGGAGCTAGTGTTTGCACACACGGTGTGTGGCCCTCTCAAACTACTGCAGGAAAAGTGGCTGGGTGGTGACGAACAAAAAAATCTGTGTGATTATGTAAGTGATTTTCGTTCCAGGCTTCACCACGCTTGTGAGTTAGCAAAAGAAAATATGTCCGTTGCTCAAATGAAGATGAAAACGTGGTTTGATGTGGGTGCGAAGAGTAGATCTTTCGACCCAGGTGACAAACTGCTGATGTTGTCACCTATTCCTGGTTCTACTTTGCAGGCTAGTTATAACGGACCATATCTAGTCCGAGGAAAGTAAATCACAGAGATTACATAATCACGACGCCTGAACACTGATGGAAGAGTAGGTTGTGTCACATAAATATGTTGAAGCCTTACCTGGACAGAGAATCTGTCCCTGTCAATACAGTGAAGACGGTGGTTGTGTCGCTGTCCAGTGCTGAAGTGATTAATGAGGTGCAGGGGACTGGGGCGCTGTCCGGTGCTGATTCCCCGGAGGCTCTGGTGGCCCCAGCTGTGTCGGACGATGAAGATATCACTGGACCGTCTGCTGTTATGGTCCAGGGACGGTTGAAAAACTTTGAAATGCTGTCTAAACTTGATGTGTGTCTCCCGCATTTAACTCAGCATGAGGATGTGGTCAGTCTGATAAAATCCCACCTCTCTCTGTTTTCAGATGTGCCGACGAGGACGAAAGTGCTGCAGCATGACATTGATGTTGGCGATTCGCCGCCAATTAAGCAGCATCCATACCGGGTTAACCCCAATAAGCGCCTCCGTTTACAACAGCAGGTCACCTATATGCTGGAAAATGGCATTGCAGAGCCCAGCTCCAGTTCATGGAGCTCACCATGTCTATCAGCTGATAAGTCTGATGGCTCAGATCGGTTCTGCACAGACTTCCATAAGGTTAATGGGGTCACTAAGCCAGACTGTTATCCTCTTCCCCGAGTTGAAGACTGTGTTGACCATGTCGGGAACGCCACGTATGTAACAAAGCTTGGCCTGTTAAAAGGGTATTGGCAGGTGCCGCTGACTTCGCGGGCAAGGGAGATTTCTGCATTTGTGACACTGGGGGCATTCCTGCAGTATACAGTGATGCCCTTTGGGGTGCGAAATGCACCTGCTACCTTTCAACGGCTTGTAAACATAGTCTTATCAGGCTTGTCGGGGTGCGGGCATATCTGGACGATATTGTGATTTATTCGAACTCGTGGCATGAACATATTCGACAGCTTAAAGTGGTGTTCACGAGGTTGTGCGAAGCAAATCTCACGCATAATCTGGCTAAGTGTGAGTTTTTGGCGAGCTACTGTTGAGTACTTAGGAAAAGTTGTGGGACAGGGCCCAGTTAAACCAGTGAACTCGAAAATTGAGGCCATACGGTCGTTCCCTGCTCCTGGATCCTGTCGGTAGCTGCGTCGCTTCTTAGGGATGGCGGGGTACTACAGATGTTTCTGTAATAATTTTTCTGCTGTAGCCGCCCCTCTTACCGATCTGTTGAGCCCCAAAACGCGTTTCCACTGGTCTGAAAGTTGTCAGCGAGCATTTGAATGCGTGAAGGCGTTGTTGGCTCATGCGCCGGTCCTGGCGGCGCCTGCGTTTGACCGCCCGTTTAAACTGGCTGTTGATGCCAGCGACGCAGGGGCAGGGGCTGTCCTGCTCCAGGATGGGGATGATGATGTGGAGCATCCTGTCTCATACTTCTCTAAGAAGTTTAATAAGCATCAACGAGTATATTCCACGACTGAGAAGGAGGCTCTCGCACTTGTTTTGGCCCTCAAGCATTTTGAGGTTTACGTCGGCTCTGCTAGCGCGCCCGTTGTCGTTTATACTGATCACAACCCCCTCATGTTTATAAATCAAATGCGGAATACAAATCATAGACTAATGTGCTGGGCATTGTTCCTATAATCCTTTAACATCATGATCCGACAAGTAAAGGGCCGAGAGAACGTCGTGGCCGACGCTTTATCGCACTGTTATGGACTATGAAGCGTGAATGATAGTAGCGGTGCTTCCCCCATTCACTGTTTTAGGGTGGGGGTGTTACGTGGGGCTGGCGTGCGTTTCTCTCTCTGTCTTTCTCTGTGTTTCTTTCTCTTGCAGGTAGCACTCCTCCCCCGTTAGCTGAGCACACCTGAGCGGAATCGGGACTCTGGAGTGGGCGGAGGTGTTATAAGGGCGAGAGTACAGCGACACGGGGGAATGACACACGAGCAGCAGCACACCGGCGGAGGCTCTTCTCCTCCTGTTTCCTCCTGGCCTGATGGTTCGAGCCAGGTTACGAAGTCCTTTCTTCCCCCCCCCCCTGCGCCTTGGGTGCTGAGGGTTGACTGTCTTTGTTATTCTGCTGTCAGGGCTGGAGATCACCGGCAGTTTTGTTGTTCGCCTTTTGTTTTAGGTTTAGCGATCATTTAGGCAGTTCAGGGGTAAGGTGCGGGAGCGACGGCCCATTGTGTGGCTGGTCCCACATCCTCACATATTTGGTTTCTTTTTGCCGGGGTCTCCTGTCCCTCTTTTGTTTGCTCCTGGTTTTTGTTTCCCTCTCTCTGAGAGTAATAATAAATTTGGCACTCTTGCGGACTTTGTGAGTGGCATTTCTTTGTGTGTTGCTTCCTCTTCTGAGCGGTGCTATTTAAGTATCGGAGGAAGCCGAAACAGGCATCATTAGCAGCTAAATAGAGTTTTCCATACAAACGGTCATTTAAATGGTAAATTCAAGAGAATGACCGAGCCGTGACAGTGAACCCATTAACCCTTTAGGCGCCAGAGTCGCAAATTTGCGACACACCGCGGTACTGAACAAAACAGCTGTTTTCTCCCAATAGAGTGTTACATGTTGTTCATACTCCCCACCACTAGTTGGCAGACATCCTATACTTAGACCTTAGCTCATAAAAACGTCTTGCTTCAATGCAAAATGTTCGAGGAAGTCCCATGCAAACTGTGGGGTGAGAGTGCGGAGACAGTGCGCCAGGAAGCCATTTTGCTGAAGGGGTACTGCTGGATTCAGACGTTATTGAGACGAAATAAACGACAATGGCATGCAAAAAGTTGACACTTAGGAAGTGATTGAGCTCCTATTCGGTGATTCTGATTCTGAAGTGGAAAATCTAGCTTCGGGAGATGACGGTCGGATGATTAGTGAGCTTGCTAGTCACGGTGCGTCTTTGCATAGCAATGGCGGTGCCGCGCAGAGCGAGGAAAACGCACAAGCACTAACACGCGATCCTTTGCCCAATAAGTGGGAATGGAAATGATACACGAACTCGTAGTATCAGTAGGGAAGCGAATGGATGTGGTAGAAGTAGCGGTGGTGGTGAGAATAGCGCTGGGTGTCAGCGTTAGTGTTCACTCATTCCACCGCGACGGTCACGTAGCCTCCATCCGCGGCAGCGGTGCAGCTATGCGCCGCAGCAGTGTTCACGAAGCACAAAGCACACACGAGTCCAACTCTTCTCACAACACTAGAGGGGATAGCAGGGGGAGACGTGGGTGAAGTGTTCGTAGAAAGGCTGATGGGTGTCGTAGGGGCAACAGGGGAAGGCAGAACAGGGCTGGAAATGATGATGATGATGATGATGATGGTAATGGTGGCTGGGCTTACTTGAGAGATGAAGTATATGGAGAAAGCCCTTTGATGAGCAAATTGGATATCGTGGTGACAGAAAGCTAAGCAATGATTCAAGGTCTATAGTTTTTTTGTCCCTCTTTCTGACTGATGATTTCTGGTATCTTATAACAATGGAGACAAATGCTCATCAGTATTTAGGCTGACATGAACTAATTCCAAGTTCACGGTTTCATGAATGGTATGATGTAAATGTAAATATATATATATATGTATATATATATATATATATATATATATATCTATATATATATATATATATATATATATATATATATATATAGTTCTTATTGTCTCTATGCCTTGCAATGAGAGGCTCCACACTCTACAAATATTACAAACTTTTATCTGGATAGATGGGCACAGATAAGGCCTCTACAGCTAAAAGACGCCTACTGTTATTATTATCATATAATAATAATAATAATAATAATAATAATAATAATAATAATAATAATAATAAATAATAATAAAGAAGAAGAGAAGAGAAAACAAGAAAAAGGGAAGAAAAAAAAGTGTTCTCCAATGGGGGGGATGGTGGGTAAAAAAAACGCATAATTTTTACATGAGTTTTGTGGTGTACTAATAGTTCTAGTTTACGACTGTTGGCTTACAATTTACTTTTTCCCTGTTCATTTGATGTGTGGACAACATAACAAATGGATGGAGGGGATGAATCTGATGAAATGAGTTCAACTCTCTTTCAAAATACCAGGTATTTCATGGAAATTACATAATCCAATATGGCCGCTACCATATGACGTCATAATATGCAAATTAGATGGGAAAAATTACTCCCTTCATAAACTTTAGGTCATTCTCAATATTTGTCTCATTTACACTTTGTCTCTATCTCAAACTACATTCAAGCCAGAGCCTTCTGAAATTTAGATGTCAAAATCTAGTATTTTTTAAAATAAAACCCGGCGCCTAAAGGGTTAATTATATATATGATTTGGTGGAAATAGCTTTGTTGGATGGACACTATGAGTGTCAGTGTCACACACGTCCACACACAGTCAACACACTGTTGACTTTCTCTGTGCTCTGACAGCTTCATCTTCTTTTTTTGGTCTCACATGGATCATGAACTCAGTGGCTGTGTCTCAGTTCAGGTCTGCATCCTTCAGAGGAGCATTTGAAGGCTGTCCTAGTCTGAAGGCTCCTCCAGATGTTCCTTCTTCTCCCTGTTTTTGAAGGATGCACCACTACGATCCTTCGTGGCCTCACATATCCCAAGATTCTTTGGGCGCCCGAAAAAGAAGAAATAAAGAGAGAAAATGGCGACATCATGTGGCGTAGATCGTCACTTTCGTGGGCCTGGGTGTGAACACCCAGACAGCTGAGTTTCTGTTCTCAGCACAGATGGAAACTGTGGTCAGTTCAGTCGCTTCAGTCTGAGAGAAGATGAGGTTGAATATCTGCAGCTGCCTGCTGGTCTTTGTTCTGGGATGTAAAGTCACTGCAGGTAAGAACTTTGCTGTTAGATTCTGTTTGGTGCCGTCTGTTGTCAGCATCATTCAGAGTCGTAGTTTCATCAAGTGTTTTAAGTTTGTGGTTCAACATCGAAGTTAAGTTCACAAGAAGTTTGACAGCTCGTAGTCAAAGTGTCATAAAGTGGTTAACAATCAGTTCAGGTAGTGCGTTGGAAGCTACTTGCGAGATATTTGCATTAATAAAGAGCAGAACTAAAGCTTTAACTGTTGTTCTCTAAATGTCTGACCTTCATCTGATCAGATATTTGATTGTTGCTTTTGTGCGGATAAAGAACCGAATCAGTCAATCGCTCTTTATTTGTACAACAGCACCAACTCACAACAGAAGTCATGACACGTTACAAACTGAGCAGGTTCAGAACAAACTCCTGGATTCATTTATTCACAGAGATCCAACATTTCCCTCATGAGCAACGTAGCAAAGTAGCAACCAAGAACAACAAGACAAAGTACAAACAAAAGGACAAAGTACAAATCAAAGGCAAAGTTCAAATAAAAAAACTGCAAAATGCAAAACTCAAGTCCAAGGAAAATCAAAACATAAGACACAAGACATGATACAAAGACATGGAAATCAAATACAAGTACCCACATTAATAATACCTTTTATTTTATACAGCACTTTTACAGCTCTCAAAGATGCTTAACATAAAACCAAATACAGAGGAAAAATACAGAGAAATAAATTAAAAGTACATAGAAGGACCAATAACTATGTGTGTTTGTGATTACGAAAACTGATATGGGGAACAGAGAAAGACAGCTATTGTTGCAGGTTAAAAGCAGATTTAAAAAGGTGGGTCTTAAGTAATGATTTGAAGGTGGATGGGTTAGAACAGTCACAGATGTGTTTGGGGAGGGCGTTCCAGAGGGAGGGGGCAGCTATGGAGAAGGCTCTGTCGCCCCAGGTGCGGTGCTTGGTCCTGAGCAGGTGTGAGAGGAGGTTTGCGTCGGATGATCGGAGGTTGCGGGAGGGAGTGTGGTGGTGGAGCAAGTGTGTGAGGTAGGCAGGGGCCTGGTTATGTAGGGCTTTGTGGGTGAGGAGGAGGAGCTTGAAGTTGATTCGATGTGAGACAGGGAGCCAGTGTAAGTTTTGCAGAACAGGGGTGATGTGTTCGTGGGAGCGGGTGTGGGTAAGGAGGCGGGCAGCCGAGTTTTCTCCCCCCCCCACCAAGGGACAGCTCCCAGATGTCCCTCAAAACATAAGTCCAAGTGAAGCCGGGAGGGTGGAGGTGGGTCAGGGGAAGGATCAAAGTCCAAACAAACAGGAGGGTGGAGGCGAGGACTGGGATCCACTTGAGGCCAGGGATGTGGGCTGGGACCGACAAGAGGTCGGGGACGAAGACGAAGGCGTTCTGGAGGCCGGCGACGAAGACGAAGACGTAGGCTGGCAGTCCCTGGAGGCCGGCGGCGAAGACAAAGCTGAAGGCCCACTGCAGGCCGGCGGCGAAGGCGTGGACTGGGATCCACTACAGGCCGGCGGCGAAGGCGTGGACTGGGATCCACTGGAGGCCGGTGGCGAAGGCGTGGGCCAGACCCCCCTGGAGGCCAGCGGCGAAGATGAAGGCTGAAACTCTCTTGAGGCCGGACTGCTGGCTGGGAAACCCTGCACCACTGACTCTCTGTTACATAAGAATCTGTCTGGGTCTGCAAGAATTTGTTCAATGTTTTGTTTGTCTGCAAGTCGAGGACGATGGAACACTGGAGGGCGAGGAGTGGACGCTGGAGGGTTAGGGTTGGATGTTGTGGGGTTAGGGTTGGGTGCTGGAGGGTAAGGGTTGGACGCTGGAGGGTTAGGGTTGGATGCTGGAGGGTTAGGGTCGGGCCCTGGAAGGCCAAAGATAAGCTCTAGAAATTCAGGGTCGATTTCTGGATGGCGACTTTTGGATGCTGGAAGACGAGGGTTGGAAACTGGAGGGCGAGGTTTGATTTCTGGAATGCAAGGGTTGAAATCTGGAAGCCGAGATTCGGACACTTGAGGGCGAGGTTTGATTTCTAGAAGCTGAGAGTTGGACACTGGAGGGGGAGGTTTGAATTCTGGATGGGCGAGGGATGGACATTGGAGGGTTTCTCAATAAAATACATTTACGAGATTAGGTTGTCATTTGATGAAAGCTTGTTTATTCAGTTCGTTCAAAATCTATAAATTTCCTCTCAAAAACTAGAGTGCACCTTTTATGTGATGGGAAGTTCTGGAAATACTAAAATGAGGAACTGGATTTGATGAATTTGGCCAAACTTTTATGCACAATCAGTATATTCGATTATTAAAATAACAAATTAGGAAGAATTGGACAAGTCTGTTCATGAGAAGTTCACACTTTTCTTTTGCATGATGTCACACTTCACACCTTCCGTCTCCACCACAGCTCTCAGTGTGAAGCTTAGTATGGTCTGTTAGTGATGACAGCGAGTACAAAACACAGAAACAGAGAAAGACTGATCTTGTTTTGAATATTTTGACGTGTATACAAGACGAACATCCCAACGAGAAGCAAGTAAAAGATCTGAGAGCTGTGAGAATGTCAACATGTAGAACGCAGAACTGTTGAACTTCTGAAGACAATAGATTAAAGCTGTAGTTTTGTTTACTCCCAGTGGCAGAAAGGGTTCTCTACAATAAACTCCACAAAGGTCCTGCAGAAGCTCCTGTCTTCGACCATCGATGTAGGCGATCACAGAAAGTCGCGTGAATTTGATCTTAACTTCTTCTGAGTGATTGTGATTGAGACCAGCTGGTGACTTTTCCTGGCCACAAACACTACAATGGGAGAGTCTAAGTGGCTCAGCATTGATCTGTAATTGATTTGAAAAAGTCGGGAGAGACATCTGGACCCATTTTGAAGCAGTTGCAGGTCCAAAGATCAAGTATGAAGGTCGTGGTGTTACGACCCTAGAGGCCATAAATGTTTCTATAATCCTCTGTTACCTGTGTGTGTGAATGATTGCAAGTTGCCCCGGGGAGCTGATTGGCTGATGCCTTGGAGCCATACTTTGCGGAAGGTCAACATCTTTATATCAAAAATCCTTTTTCTTAACCGTCTCATGTAATAATCGTATATTTTGAGACACTGGATTTTTGATTCTTGTCCTTATCATCAAAACTAAAACAAATGATGGTGAAATATTTCACATTATGAGAAATGAATCTGGAATATATGAAGGCTGACTCGTTGTTGTTTGGTATCAGTCCTACGATGGCCGTGTCATCATGGTGTTGGTGGGGTGGATGGGGGAGCAGTCCTGGGTGAAGAGCGAGTAGAGGAGTGGGCTGAGGACACACTCCTGTGGTGTGCCAGTGTTAAGGATGAGGGTGGATGATGTGCGGCCTCCCATCCTGACGTTTTGTGGTTTGTTGCTGAGGAAGTCCAGTATCCCGGTGCACAGTGAACTGTCTAAACACAGGCAGTGAAGTGAGTCTGATTAAAGTTCAGTATCTGACTTCTCTGATTCAAGATGTCGTCTGTGGAGGTCGAGCTAATACTACCAGTACAGCTCAGTGTTCAATGATGGCACGAACATGTTTGACACACAGAGGTCACACCACAACACTGTGGGGGCGATAGCTTCTATCATATACAGAATATTTCTGTTGTACATGGTGTGCTGCAGCTCTTTCCCACACAACTGAGAGGTTCACTTCCTCTTTTCTGTGTTACCAGCTGAGTGTCTGGCAGCAGAATGACTCCGGACTCCCACCGCCGCTCGAGACGACAGCGTCATCTCTTCGAAACGTCTACTCGCTCACATGTTGGGAACTTGGCCACACACAGAGTTTCTTTCTTCAAAATCAATTCAACTTCTTCCCCAAAAACTACAGAATGCACCGTTAATGTGTAGTTTGTAAAGATAGTAAAATGAGGAACTGAGTTTGATGACTTTGAACAAACAGTTGAACCACAAATGACACGAGAGTTAGCTGGTATCAGTTCCAGCAGCTCTATCTTTTTTATCATCACTGGTGAGAACATGATGTCACCCTTCAAACCTACATTCTCCACCGACCCAGTGCCCACGCCCACATCCTCTGCATCATTTATAAAAAAAGTCACTTCACTTCTCGGTGTGTCTCTTCTTGTTTTCGTGACCTTTGACAGTCGATGGTACCACTTTACTTTCCTTCATGAACAGTGTGAAGATGTGTTTGGTCACACTGGTGGGCAGATGGGTTTGTGGGATAACGTGATCTCTTGCCAGGCTTCAGGCTGTTGTCATTCAGCCAATCAGGTTCCGATGAAAAGGTTAGCGTAGCTTCTTTAGCATCAGTTCTATCAAAACTGGAGGGTTTATTTCACTGAAAGAAGAGCAGCGAGCGACACTGATGGAAACATGTCTTTACTCTTCTCTCAACTGACTCCAGGAAGGATTGGATTCACCAGCTGACTCCACTGGTGGTGACGCTCTCCTGCTGTTGATCTGATTGGTTGAAGTGTGATAGACATGATGGTTCGTTCGTTCATATTTTTTGAAAATGGCTGCCCTTTTCCAACAGCCCAGTCTCCAGGAGTTAATGTTGGCAGTTAACGTTTCTGCAAACCACAGATACGTCCAGTATTGACATTCATACCAAACGTGTCGTATCAGGTTCATATTATATGTTTGTTAGACTTTTGCATCAGGAGGTGGAGGTGTGGGTGGTGTTGTTACAGTCAACAAGGCTGCACGTGGGCGAGATTTCCAGCTGACCAAAGAGGACTGATTTTCACAGGATGGCGGACGATCTCCAGTCATTTCTGTGGCGACAAGAACTGCTGGAAATCTCCCCACAGAGTGGAACGACAGTCTTATTGGCCTTTACTAACGACACCACCGTCTTCTCCACCTCCTGATGTGACAGACAGCTGAATGTGAAATGACATGTTTGGTACAGATGTCAACCTCGAGTCTCACCACTGGAGACAATCCAACTGTTTTTGTTGTGACCGAAACCGACTATTCTTCCATGAAGTTGAACCGTCTCCATTAGGGATTTCTGCGACCAAATCAGTGTTGATGTTTTACCAACCCTAACCAGAGCATGAACCCAGCTTTCAACCTAAACAACGGTAAAGTTGAAATGTTTAGTTTGAATTTTTGGTGATTGGTCAGGTTTCTTTGTCCAATTATCTATTAGCAGCTTCTGTTTGGTGTGTACCTGATGATGAACAGACAGCCATCACTGGATTACCTTTAAACTGAAGAAATATATATGGTGGCCACTTTATTCGGTACACCTGTGACCTATAAAGGCTCTCAACCCAATCACCAGAACCCACAGACATGTTAAACATTTAAGTTTCTTCATGTTTCTTTGCTGTGGCGTCACTTTGCTCGTGTTCTGGTGCCGATCGGACACAATAAGCGTCAACTTTCTCTCCGACTCTGCAGCCCTCACCCAGCTCGTACACCACCACCGTCCTTACGTCCACTTCCTGACATGAAAGTCAGCTCATGTCCAAGCGTGTGAAAGTGACATGACACGTATCATACGACCGTCAGTTCAGTATAGATGAGACAAACAAATCTGAACACGTGTAGTTTGCAGGAACACACATTTCCAGCTGTTTTTCCTCCGTCACTGTATTTATCGTTAAAAACACAGCAGGCATCATAAAGTTCAACGGGCACGTGACTCCAAACAAGCCTCAGTTGTTCCTCCATGAGGCCTGAGTGCACATATATTTGCAGAATACACAAATCAGTTATCTCTTGAATGTTTTCCTGACTGTGATGCATTAAAAACACATATTTCAATCACTCTCCGGCTCTCGAGACAGTTCCTTGAGCGGCTTCAGTATCAGATGTCGCAATCATTTACTTATATAACACATACAAGTCGATAAAAACTTTATCTTTCTCTGGAATCTGTAATAAATGTCTGACATCTGATGTAACTGTGTTACTGACGAATAGGAAGCATTGGTGTTCATTAGTCAAACAAAGACAGACACAGATAAAGGCTGTGGCTATGTGCTGTTATTGGAACATGTGTGAACACCCAGACAGCTGAGTTCCTGTTCTTAGCACAGATGGAAACTGTGATCAGTTCAGTCGCTTCAGTCTGAAAGAAGATGAGGTTGAATATCTGCAGCTTCCTGCTGGTCTTTGTTCTGGGATGTAAAGTCACTGCACGTAAGAACATTGCTGTTAGATTCTGTTCGGTGCTGTCTGTCATCAGTGTCGTTCAGAATTGTAGTTTCAGAGAGTTTGTGGTTCAACATCGACATGAAGTTCACAAGAAGTCTGACAGCTCATAGTCAAAGTGTCATAAAGTGGTTAACGTTACTTCAGGAAGTGCGTTAGAAGCTAGTCGCGATATATTTACATGAATAAAGAGCAGAACTAAAGCTTTAACTGTTGTTCTCCAAACGTCTAACCTTTATCCGCAAAAAAGCAACAATCAGATAAAGAACCAAATCAGTCAATTGATCTTTATTTGTACACCAGCACCAACTCACAACAGAAGTCATGACACGTTACAAACTCAGCAGGTTCAGAACAAACTCCTGGATTCATTTATTCACAGAGAGCCAACATTTCCCTCATGAGCACGAGGATCCAACAGCAGCGTGAATAAAACTGACTCGTAACAGGAAGAAAACCTCGAGCACAACCGGACTCAATGCTGGGTGGTCCGTCTATGTGTCTCGATCAAATCTGGTCCAGTTTCTGTCAGAATGCCACCAGACACACAACATAACAAGAACTCATTTAGCCACCAAACTCATTTTACTCATGATGATGTTTTAGATGATTGTGGCTGAAACCTCGTCTGCTTCTTTAGTCTGAAGGTGGTTTAACTTAAGGTCGTGTTCAATAAGTACTCTGACATTAAATCACTTTTGAGTTTCTTGCAGTATTTAGATGCAGACAGATGTGTATGTTATTGTAAAAGTGTAAATTGTTTCTTTTGCAGCAATAAAACATGAAGTAGTCGAGGAGAAGCAATCAGTCTCTCTGCCTTGTCCTCACTCTGTGGAGGGTGAAGTGACGTGGAGCAGAGAGACGAACGGACACAGAGTTGACATTCTTACAGCTGGTGATGACGGGGATAAGAAACACATTTCTGATCCAGACAGACGATACAGTTCACTGGCAGATAAATCACTTTACATTCGCAGTGTTACTGTCTCAGACTCTGGAACATACTTGTGTAATAATGCAGCAGCTGTGGAGCTGACGGTGATCCCATCAGGTAACATCACACTTTGTTTCTCTTCTTGTTTCAACATCTAGTTTCTTAGCTAAATGTTTAACAACTATATATATCACAATATTTAATGAAACAGTTGATAATTATGTGTGATCATTTTATGACAGTACGTTAAATGAATCTTGTTTTGTTTGTTGTGTACAGGAACAACCAGACTTGTTGCTCCAAAGTCGACCACTGTCACTCTGAACTGTCCTCTTGATGTTGGAGGATCACATGTTCCAACATGGAGACAAGACAGGCGTGAAGTACAACAAGATGAATGGGTTCATGTTTCACCTGTGAGCAAGACGTTGACTATAAGACAGCTCATGACTCATGACTCTGGACTTTACTACTGTGATGGAAAACTTGCTGTGTACCTGACTGTGATGGAAGCTGAGACATCTGACAGAGGTGAGAAACTGCAGATATTTAACTGGTAAAATACGAGGAAATTATCTTATCAAACAAGAAGATGCAGATATAACTGTGGACACATGCACAATACTGTAAATGTCTATAACGTACAGTACAGTCTGGAGAGCAGGATTACTGCTGACTGTGAATAAAGGTTAACAGACTATATCTACAAAATAAGAAGTAACTCACACATCCTGACACGGCAGTAATTCTTATTCTGAGCAAATCTTTTCACACAGCCACTGACTTTCTCCTGAATATGAGTGATAATTTTATGACGGTACGTTAAATGAATCTTGTTTTGTTTGTTGTGTACAGGAACAACCAGACTTGTTGCTCCAGTGTTGACCACTGTCACTCTGAACTGTCCTCTTGATGTTGGAGGATCAGATGTTCCAACATGGAGCAAAGATGGGCGTGAAATACAACAAAATGAATGGGTTCATGTTTCACCTGTGAACAAGACGTTGACTATAGGATACGTGCAGCCTGGTGAGTCTGGACTTTACTACTGTGATGGAAAACCTGCTGTGTACCTGACTGTGATGGAAGCTGACACATCTGACAGAGGTGAGAGACAAGGAGTCAGACAGCAACAAAATAATATGGGTCAGATAGAAATAATTCTTGATTTTCAGGAAATGAGCTTTTCAATGTTCTTACTGAGAGTTAGATAAGAGGATTGACTCCACCTTCATACCTGTCTGTTAAATATGAAGCTCAGCTAGGCGGCTGGTTAGCTGAGCAGAACCAACATTGTTTTCCTGTAGAACAACGTGCCTGGTGTGAGTTCCTCTCTGCTCTATGTAGCTGTTTCTAGACGGTAAAATATTCTGAACTTAGCTCAGAGCAGCACGGCTTCTTCCAATAATTACATCGATCTTACAGTTGATCTTTCAGCAGCTAGTCTCTGTGGGATCGGGTGATTACAGGTGCTGGTCAACTGTTTCCAGTCTCTGTACTAAGCTAAGCTAAGCTAACAGGCCTCTGGGTGTAGCTTATTGATTGTAAACACATGTGAGTGGTCAGTCTGCTCAGCTCAGTGTCATATTCCTTTAGAGAGATCCTGCAGACAAGTGAGGGTCAATAAACATCATCTTCTGCATTCAGCTGCTTTATGTCGTGAAAGCATCCATCCATCCATTCATCCATTTTCGTCCACTTATCCGGGGCCGGGTCGCGGGGGCAGCTGCCTGAGCAGGGACACCCAGACTTCCCTCTCCCTGGACACTTCCTCCAGCTCTTCCGGGAGGATCCCAAGGCGTTCCCAGGCCAGCTGAGTGACATAGTCACACCAGCATGTCCTGGGTCTTCCTCGGGGTCTCCTCCCGGCTGTACATGCCAGGAACACCTCCCGAGGGAGGCGTCCCGGATGCATATGAAACAGATGCCCGAGCCACCTCAGCTGGCTCCTCTCGATGTGGAGGAGCAGCGGCTCTACTCCGAGCTCCTCCTGGGTGACAGAGGTCTTCACCCTATCTCTAAGGGAGCGCCCTGCAACCCTGCGGAGGAAACTAATTTCAGCCGCTTGTATCCGGGATCTTATTCTTTTGGTCATGACCCAAAGTTCATGGCCATAGGTGAGGATAGGAACGTAGATTGACTGGTAAATCGAGAGCTTCGCCTTTCGACTCAGCTCTCTCTTCACCACGACAGACCGATACAACGACCATCCTTCCCTCATTCGTGAGCAAGACCCCAAGATACTTAAACTCCTCCACTTGAGGCAGGAACTCTCCCCCAACCCGGAGGGAGCAAGCCACCTTTTTCCGGTCGAGAACCATGGCCTCGGATTTGGAGGTGCTGATTCTCATTCCAGACAAAGGGCAGCCCTGCTGGAGTCCAACAAGCACTGGGAACAGGTCTGACTTACTGCCGGCAATGCGAACCAAGCTCCTGCTCCGGTCGTACAAGGACCGTACAGCCCTTAACAGAGGGCCTTCGACCCCGTACTCCCGGAGCACCTCCCACAGAATGCCACGAGGGACACGGTCGAATGCTTTCTCCAAGTCCACAAAACACATGTGGACTGGTTGGGCAAACTCCCATGAACCCTCGAGCACCCTGCGGAGGGTATAGAGCTGGTCCAGTGTTCCGCGGCCAGGACGAAAACCGCATTGTTCCTCCTGGATCCGAGGTTCGACTATCGGCCGAATTCTCCTCTCCAGTACCCTGGAATAGACTTTCCCAGGGAGGCTGAGGAGTGTGATCCCCGATAGTTGGAACACACCCTCCGGTCCTCCTTTTTGAATAGGGGGACCACCACCCCGGTCTGCCAGTCCAGAGGCACTGTCCCCGACTGCCACGCGATGCTGCAGAGACGTGTCAACCAAGACAGCCCCACAACATCCAGAGACTTGAGGTACTCAGGGCAGATCTCATCCACCCCCGGTGCTTTGCCACTGAGGAGCTTCCGGACTACCTCAGTGACTTCGGCTTGGGTGATGAATGGGTCAACCTCTGAGTCCACAGCCTCTGCTTCCTCTATGGAAGGCGTGTCAGTGGGATTGAGGAGATCCTCGAAGTATTCCTTCCACCGCCCGACAATGTCCCCAGTCGAGGTCAACAGCTCCCCACCTCCACTGTAAACAGTGTTGGTGGAGGACTGTTTCCCCCTCCTGAGGCGCCGGATGGTTTGCCAGAATTTCTTCGAAGTGAAAGCACTTCTGCTGAAACTCACACCACAGAGAGGATGAAGACTTTTTATACCTCTTATGGCGTTACGTAACGCGGCCATGATTTGCATAAAACCGGCCCTGCTGCGGAAGCGGTATAAATACATTCAGCGCATTAGCTTCGGTGATTTTTCTGCCCACTTTCGAGTCTTGGATAGCCGGGTCGTGCCGGCCCTTTATCAAGCATTTGTGTGTGTGTGTGGTTTTTTTAAATAACTCAAAATAATGACTATTTCCAGCTATAAAAGGCGCATCTCTCTCCTCCCTCCATGTTGTTTGTGCTGCTGCCTGGTTTTACACGTGAGTAAGTGTCCTCTTGCTAAAAACGTGACTTCTCGTGCACGTGATGTCACTCCCTGAGATGCAAGAAGAAAGCAAAAATATATATTTTTACTAAGGAAAATGACAAAAATAATAGTAACGCACAGTGATTTGAATAAGTAACTTTAATCTGATTAGTGGTTTGGAAATATTACCGCGTTAGATTACTCCTCACTGAAAAAAGTGGTCAGATTAGAGTAACGTGTTACTGGCATCACAGCACGGGCTTGGCTCGGTTCGGCTCGGCTCGGGTCGGGCTTGATTATTAGGCCAGATCTAAGCCCCAAGTGTAAGTGTGTGCTTATGTATGTTATAAATAATGTACATTTGGGTAATTAAATGCATTTTGCTGAAGGTGCAAATACTGAAAGTGATTTTACATTGTGCATCCTGTCATGCCCATGTAATGTTAGCAAATGTTATTGCATTTAATCTTAATCAGCACCTCTAACTGACACGCCCCCAGTGTTTCACAGCAGAGAGAAGTGCTTGTTTTTCCATGATTTTGAGACTTAATTTTATATACTTGGCAATTTTTTTAATCTTTCAAATTTGGCTCAGTGGTCAATGACACATGTTTCTGTGGTGTGACAAACTCATAACAAAAATGTATTTCTACTTTACACAGAATTTAAAGTTAAAGTTTGTTGTCTAATGAAGAAAGTCGAGCGCGCGACGTGCTCTGAGTGCTAGTTCAACTCACAAGAACAAATGACCACAATAATGAAAGAAGTGTGTCTCAGACTAGAAAACGTCTTCATCAAGTCACTTAGAAACTATTTAATTACATTCATAACAACAATTTTAAACAGAACCATCTGTGTGATGTTCAACCACCAGCTGTTTTCATGAAAGACTGTTTGAATTTGAAAGGTGAAGACTCGATATCTCCATTTAGATTTATACAAATTAAATATATGATCACTGGCATCGTGACAATAGTCTTAATTCAGTTTGATTTAGAGGATTTAAACACATCTTTTTCTCTCACTGAGATATCAAAAGTCAAGATTCAATTATAGATCTAAAGTTTGAGTTAGAACATCATTTTAAGATATTTACTACAGCGTCATGGATAATCTCTTAGTGTCAGGTCGTTTTAACACAAGAACTTTATGATCGACTGTTGACACGTTTAATTGCTGTTATATCTAAACTCAATACAACTCAATGGTCCATAGGTACACATCAAAACAACATTAAAGGGTAATAGGAGATATTCTGAATTAAGATTTTAAGTGGTCATTAATGTATTGTGGATTTGTTTAATGTACATTTTCATAAGTTTGATGGGATTAACGCACTAAACAAAATCCTGTTTCTGCCCCACTCGCCAGGAAAACAGACAATGACACGACCACCAACAACAACTACGAAGCCGACCACGACTATGAAGCCGACTATCACTAAGAAGCCGCCTACGACTACGAATCCGATAAGGACTACGACTACGGAGCCACCTAAGAAGAGAACTAAGAAGCCGACTAAGAACAGAACTACAACTTCGAAGCCAACTACGACGAAACTTACTAATACAACATCACCATCGTCAAGCACAGGTACGTCTACAATGATGATCTGGGCCCGTATTCACAAAGACTTTTATCTTAACGTTATCTCGGACTCAAAGTTTTTATGTAGGAGTCGTTTCTTAAGAGTAATTCACAAAGCCGCTGAGACCTACTTTTAGTTATGAAAACAGTGAACTCCTAAACTGGAAGTAACTCTCTGTTGCTATGGATGATGTCATTTTATAAGGACGCACTTAGAAGCGGTGACATCGGTGATTGGTTGTTGAGTGACAGGGCAGCCCATTGAAAAGTGGTGAAAATAAGGAAGTTGCCTACAAGCCCATCACCAAGCTAGAAGATATTGGATAAAGAAATTTATTTATGAGGAGAATTAAGTGCCCCCCCCCCCCAAAAAAAAAAACAAAAATGATTCTGACAAAAATGACAAATTAGAAGATTGCGATGAAAAACATGAATTGTCAAAAAAAGTCTTACCTGGAGACCTCCAGTAATTTGTAATAATTGCGGAGGTCGTCTGTGATGAATCTGCCATGTCCATAATTTGTAAAGTAAAAATTCCGCTGCAAATTACCTACCATATTTCACCAAACACAGAGGTCATGTGATAATGTTAGTCCGGTGCCAATCGGCATCTCTGTGATTTGGGGTCGTTTTTTGTTTTTCTTAAGGTTTTTTGTGTTTTCCACCTTTTTCTGCCTTTTTCCCAGTTGATAATTATGGAGGCTGCGTTGGGAATTATAAATGAAAGTTTTGACAGCATTTTAGGTGCAAATTCAGGAGGCTCATCAGAAGAGTGAAATCTGGAAAGATGATTAGATGGATTACATGCATGGCAGCATGCGGTAAGGAACATTCTTCCATCTTTCAACAGGCTCACCAGTTATTATATTAAAAATATCCATATCTAACAGTTGTGCTGCTCCAGTAAGGGCTCAGGTGCGATCGACCCAGGGGATAATGTCATTAAATTAGAGTTAAAACACAGACTTTGCTTATTCTGTGCAAATGCGCCGCACAAAACACAGACGTGGTGGGATAATTTCTAAATCACTTGAGGTCCCCAGGTAATACTAGTCCCGGGTGAAGAGCTGCATTTTCCCCGTAGCCAAACACCGGAGTGTTGCCAAACATTTTAACTCTGGTGTTATTGGATTGTTTCGGTTGGTTGGGAACGTTATTGCGTCCCTCACCAACTCAACCACAACTTCAACCCTTTCGCAGTCCAGCCTACATCGTTTTAATAATTCCCTGTCATTTAGCGTCTCCAAAACATTTGACTGTGACCAGGGGCCTCATTTATAAAACTGTGCGTAGGATTGACGTCAAAAGGTTGCATACGCACGAAACACAGAAAGTGCGTAAGCACAAAAGCACAGAGCGTCTGTGTGACGGGCGGGGGAACGGGCCAACCGGAGCTCACCCCGCTGGATGAACAACTGGCGGGGATCATCGGGGAATCCCTCCTGAGTGACGTGGTGATGGAGGTGGAGGGGGACACCGGTGCTGGCCCAATTCATTCTCACTCGGTGCTCTTATAGCAACATGAGTGCAGTTAGTGGCACCGATTAAATCTGGGAAACCGGACATTGCTGCAAATTGCGCATTTTTATTTACCTGTTCACTGTATAAGGAAACTTTATGTACTGCTGCGAAAAACCAATTATACCTCCTAACACGTCTGGCATGACACGGCTAAAGGTTGGCTGGGATATCCCTGACCTGTCAGCCAATTCCCTCTGGAATGTGCCGGTTGTAACCCGAGTGTTGTGAGCACTTGAAGTGGGACTGGCACGGTGTGGTTTCTGCAGGTGCTCCTCTCTAACGCTGGGCCCATCAGCCACTCATCACTGTTGGCCAGTGGATCTTGCTGGTCTCTGAAGTTCCGCTCCCTCCGTATCCTTCCGTTTGGATACTTTTAGGTAATATCTGCTATACATGTGAGAATAATCTAATTGATTAACATTACAAGATAATTATAGTCTTTATTTGTATGGCAACAAAACACAGTTACAAAGTGTTTTATGCGTTATGCATTGACAACGGCGATGAAATGAAATGGTCCATATGATATAGGATATTAATATATTCAACTGCATTCATATCAGTGTAAACATAATTTGCTCTACTGTTGTCTTACTATTGTTCTAAATCATATGTTTCCTGTGTGCACTCCAGGGAGTATGTTTGTTTATTCATTGTAGAAATATTTTTTTTTAATACATTTTCACACAGTTTCTCCCGTTTCTTTCTTCTGCCATCAGTGGCGCAGTTTCTCCTTTCCACAGTTATGTGCGTACGCATGGGTCAGAGTTTGCGTGGAGGACCGCACATTTTCCCGTCAAGTTCTCTTTTTATAAATCCCACAGTGTGCGTAGAGAGTGGCGTACACCTTCTTTAGGCCTAAAATATTGTGTAAATAACTCTTATTTTTAAAAATTAGGAGTCCTAAAGTGACGACTGACACGGCCATTATTTTTAGGAGTTGCTCCTAAATTTGTCTGTTTTAGCCTTAAGATTCTTTGTGAATGTGGGCCGTGAAGTCTTACCAAGTCTTACTGAGTTATTAATTCTTACTTTGTCTTCCAGTTGCTCCTACAGACCATCAATTGACTCTTACTTTGGTGATTGGTATCGTTGTCCCCTTGCTCCTCATCATCCTCCTCCTCATCTTCTACCTGATTCATAGATGCAGGTTAAAAATGCGAGGTAAATAAAACCTGACACAGTATGAGTGTAACATATTCTGCACACTTTAATATGTTAATGTATATTATAATAATTAATTTGTAAAAACGACATCAGAAAGTCAGATACAGGTTATAACTCAGATATGTTTTTGTGTCAGTTGATTATTACTCAACAGATTATCAGTTCTGTGTCCTTCACACTCTTTTTCACAGGAACTGAGGAAAGATGCCACGTCTATGATGAGATACAGGGTGGAGCAGAGTTTCAGGTTACAAACGGTGAGAAATAAGAAGTGTTTCATTCTATAAAAAACTTCCTCCTTCCTCTTTCTGTCAGGATCCAGACTGATGTGAAATGAAATCCCACACTGATGGATTTGTGCTGAGTTTCCTAAAGTACACAGACGGTGGCCAGCCTGATTTATATGACTTGAACCAAATAAGATGTATTAATGTATATAAGTACCACTTCATATATGCAAATTAGTACTTTTCTATTTTTGATTCTTCCTGCAGGTGTAGAACGAGTCCCTGTATCAGCAGTTGCATACTGCATGGTAGAATATCCAGGTAATTCAACATTTTCCCACTACCTTTACGAAACGCCAACAAAAGTTGCTTGTTTACTGCAGATGACTTCACGATTCCACCAGATACGTGTCCGCTGCGTAGCAGAGCTGATAAGTTTTACTGTAGTTAACCTTCACCAGGTCCGCTGCGCTGCGTATCTGCTCCGTCCAGCTCCGGCAGTCCGAAGCCCTCCGGAACAGACTTTTATTTCTGGCGGATGCCGGAGCACGATGCAGCAATTCAGCTGACTTTAGCACCGAGCAGACAGGAAGTCACGTACAGAAACAACACCTGCTGTGTCTCAGTTCAGGTCTGCATCCTTCAGAGGAGCATTTGAAGGCCAATTATGTCACAATGCCGCCTGAATTCTGTCCCAGTCTGAAGGCTCCTCCAGATGCTCCTTCTTTACCCTTTTTTTTGGAGGATGCATTGCTACCATCCTTCGTAGCCTCACATATCCCAAAATTCTTTGCATGCCCAAAAGAAGAAGAAAGAAAGAAGGAGAGAAAATGGGGACATCACGTGGCGTAGATCGTCACTTGTGCGGGCCTGGGCTGCAGAAATGGTGACGTAAGGGTAAAACATCTGGTGACACAACCAGGAAATGCTCCAAAGGCTAGACCGTCACATTTAACAACGGCTGACGAGGTTAACAAGGTCTCTCTGAAGGACTCGCCTTCAAAGACCACAAAGGCCGTCAGTTAAAAAACCCCTCGTGGGGAGGCACTCATGTGATTGGCTGTAAAGGAGTGAGACATCTGATTGGCTGCAGACGACCCCCTTGTAGAAAAAACACATTTGTGAATCGGAGTCGCGCTAGATGAGTCTCAAAAATTTGCACACAAATGCAGGGAGGTTTACAAATTAAAAGCACTGAGACAAATGTGCGTTTGACAGTTCATATATCAATGTAACATCTTCCAAATATGTTTTTCGTGAAAATTGCAAATAACTGACGATTTGTACATTTCTGAATTTTTTTTTGCACATATTTAAAACAAGAAATATTTGTGTGCGCATCACAAATATGTTTACAAATCTTATTTTTATATGTGAATTTTTTTTTTACTTATATATGGATTGAAACATATTTGTGTGTGCATTGAAAATGCATTTGTGTATTGAGTCATTTATATATACACAACTCCCCAAATACATGTCCCTTTTCATGCATTTATCCATCATGAGACTGTTCTGGCTCCATAGCAAATAGGTAAACAACGAGCTGTTATCTGAATCGTTAGCTGCTGAAACACAGTCTGACCTTAATTCACTGATGTGATGTATGTTTAGTTATTTATACTGCACACATTTATATTTATCTCTCTGTACAGCGACACCTCGGCCCAACGAGACTGTTTATTCTCAGGTGAACTGACGCTGTCATCAGGAGTGAAGGTATTTATCTATGTCATGTGGTGCAGATGTGATAATAAACTACAGCTGCAACTAAATGTTGGTTTCAATGTTGACAAAACAGCAGATTTTTTTCTGCAATTTGCAATTTAATCTAATCTAATCTAATGGACCTAAACCCAAAGATGTAGTAACAAATAAATGATTTGGTGGATTTGACGATAAATTGATGATCAAAATACGCGCCGATCTATTAATTTTACTCTAAATTTTTATTTAAGTTTATTAAACCAATCGATTTTTAGCTCTGAACATCTTCTTGTTTATGTGCAGGGGACACAAAAACAACGTGAGGGAAAAGTAAGCAAAGAGTCAGGCAGCTAAAGAAACAATGGTCAGGATCAGATCAGAGAGAAACTATTAGCTTGATTCTTATTGTTGTTGTTGTTGTTGCTAACATGCTAACAAACAAACTGGGGACTCAGAGGTTGACCCATCCATCACCCAAGCTGAAGTCACTGAGGTAGTCCGGAAGCTCCTCAGTGGCAAAGCACCGGGGGTGGATGAGATCCGCCCTGAGTACCTCAAGTCTCTGGATGTTGTGGGGCTGTCTTGGCTGACACGTCTCTGCAGCATCACGTGGCAGTCGGGGACAGTGCCTCTGGACTGGCAGACCAGGGTGGTGGTCCCCCTATTCAAAAAGGGGCTGTACAGCCCTTGTACGACCGGAGCAGAAGTTTGGTTCGCATTGCCGGCAGTAAGTCAGACCTGTTCCCAGTGCATGTTGGACTCCGGCAGGGCTGCCCTTTGTCACCGGTTCTGTTCATCATTTTTATGGACAGAATTTCTAGGTGCAGCCACGGGCCGGAGGGGGTCTGGTTCGGGAGACACTGGATTCCATCTCTGCTTTTTGCAGACGATGTTGTCTTGTTGGCTCCTTCGAGCCAGGACCTCCAGCATGTCCTGGGGCCGAGTGTGAAGCGGCTGGGATGAGAATCAGCACCTCCAAATCTGAGGCCATGGTTCTCAACCGGAAGAAGGTGGCTTGCTCCCTCCGGGTTGGGGGGAGTTTAAGTATCTTGGGGTCTTGTTCACGAGTGAGGGAAGGAAGGAACGGGAGATTGACAGGCGGATCGGTGCAGCGGCCGCAGTAACACGGTCGTTGTATCGCTCTGTCGTGGTGAAGAGAGAGCTGAGTCGAAAGGCGAAGCTCTCGATTTACCAGTCAATCTACGGTCCTATCCTCACCTATGGCCATGAACTTTGGGTCATGACCGAAAGAATAAGATCCTGGATACAAGCGGCTGAAATGAGATTCCTCCGCAGGGTTGCAGGGCGCTCCCTTAGAGATAGGGTGAAGACCTCTGTCACCCAGGAGGAGCTCGGAGTAGAGCCGCTGCTCCTCCACATCGAAGGGAGCCAGCTGAGGTGGCTCGGGCATCTGTTTCGGATGCCCCCGGGACGCCTCCCTCGGGAGGTGTTCCTGGCATGTCCCTCCGGGAGGAGACCCCGAGGAAGACCCAGGACACGCTGGTGTGACTATGTCACTCAGCTGGCCTGGGAACGCCTTGGGATCCTCCCGGAAGAGCTGGAGGCAGTGTCCAGGGAGAGGGAAGTCTGGGTGTCCCTGCTCAGGCAGCTGCCCCCGCGACCCAGCCCCGGATAAGCAGATGAAAATTGATGGATGGATGGATGCTAACAAACAGTCGGGGTAGAGTCAGTTTATCTTTGGTGTAGAGTTGGTTCATCATTGGCGTCGTCAGATTCTTGAGCTTGTTTCTTGTTTGGTTAGTTCAGCTGCCTTTCTGTACAATTTCTCGATCTACGGGTATGACACAGATGAATGACTCCTGAAAAATTAAAAATTAGCTACTTCTGAAAGAGTTACTTTTTTTTTTGTTTTTTTTTATTGTCAAGAAAAATATGTAAAAGAAAACATACTCATGTTAATTTTACAGTGTTTTTTCAAAACAGGCTCTGGTTTTACAAAAAAGACATTTCGGGACTGTTTGACATTTTGTTTGATTTAAGAAAAAACTGCTGAACAAGTTCATTCTAACTTTTTTGTGTTTTACAGAAAATCCTCAGGACCAAATAAAGAAGTCGTCGTGACCTTCTACCAAGAACTTGATTCAATAAATGTGTTGTTTGTGCAGTATAATAAATTGCGTTTCTGTTGAGCCTTTACTTAATAAAATCACATGTAACTACATCAGTGTTCTGCTGTACTTTTCACATTTACGGGTAATCGGATTTTTTGTTAATTATTCTAGACGGCTTAATGTTTTGAACTTGTGTTCCTCCAAACTTTGTGTCAAAATTTTGTTAAATACCCGTGAGTCGGCTCCGTGAGAAAGAGCACGCTAGCTTAGCCGACGGTGCCAGCGCTCCCCGACCACTAGCGGAAGGTCGCTGCCCAGACAGCACGCTAGCTTTGCCGATGGTGGCAGCACTTCCCCAGCGCACCCCTGCTGGCATAGTGCGATGAAGCTACCGTGCTACAACGGGGAAGAGCCACCACAGACCCACCTTACGAAAGTACAGCTGAAGAGACCAAAGAGACGGCAGTGGAAGTCGCCCTCGCGTTGGAAGGACAAACTATTCACACCTGGGATTCTCAGAAACTGTGGGGGGTGCCAAATTGCACAAATGCCTATTTCTAGATAATGTCGCTCTAATTTGAGGAAAAAGAACTACAAAAATCCAAACCCTAAACTCAAAAGATGTCAACTTAGCAATAGGGAGACTAAATTGTTAACATAACCCAACAAAATGAAATAGAACTTACTGTAAATTACACATGAGGGGGTTATACACACACGGACAGTCATGGAAAGAGTGACCCAGTCTGCAGAATAAATGTTTGTACAGTTCTGTAAAACCACAGATAACCTGAAGCTTTTATTTCTATATGTAGCAACTTCAAGCTTTTTTACGTTGAATTTCTCTCTTGTCACAATGTTGTGCTGATGCTCTGGTTGGATTTGGACATTTGTGGTTTGGCTTAAAGTACCTGCTCTGGTCGCTACAAACTTGTTTGAAAATGTTCCAGAGTTTCCTTAATGACGCCTGGTTCGATTGCCATAAACACAACTACAGATGGCCCAACTTCAGGCAAAAGAATATCCAGTTTTGATGGCACATATACAGCTGAAAATGACCAGCAGTCTCAGTTAAAACACCCAGATTAGGTCACCAGAAACACGACTGGAGATGTACTGACATGTCCTTACAAATATCCACTGATGTCACTCTGACATCACAAACATCCAGTAGTTTCACACTGCAGGTGTATCCCCTCCACTTCTGATGTACAGGTCAGGTAATAAACATGTAATGTGAATGTGACATGGAACACTTTGGACAAACATGGTACGCAGCCTCTGACACGTTCAGACTTCAACAAATGTCCAGACGACTCGGCTCGTTAAAACAAATCATGTGTTCTGTAAGAACTTCCTTTTCATGCCTTTGTTCCCCGTTGGAGTTTAAATCTCTCTGTAAATGCACATTATTTATTAAAAAACATCAACATTTGAGTTTTGATCATTTACTTACCGACATCATCATGATATCAAGAGAACGTTTCAATCTGCTATGAATGGAACAGTACTGTTGAGCAAGGCATCGTTAAAGATGTCAGTGTAGTTTTTAATAAAGTTTTCTCACATCTCTCCAATTTCTCACTTCCTGATAGAATGATATCATCCTTCTCCACCCACTGACTTCCTGGCTGACTGCTGTTCTTCCCTTTTTCTATTTCTGTGCATCATTAGCAGCTAAATAGCGTTTTTAGTGACCTATAAATGGAAGTGTTCCATTAAAACGGTCTTGAAAATGTTAAATTTGAGAGAACAGGAATGAAAGTCTTTAAATAATGCTTCTGACTTCAAACAATGACCGAGCCGTGACAGTGAACCCATTAATTATATATATGATTTGGTGGAAATAGCTTTGTTGGATGGACACTATGAGTGTCAGTGTCACACACCCACACACAGTCAACTCACTGTTGACTTCCTCTGCGCTCTGACAGCTTCTTCTTCTTTTTTTGGTCTCACACGGGTCATGAACTCAGTGGCTGAGTCTCAGTTCAGGTCTGCATCCTTCAGAGGAGCATGTGAAGGCTGTCCCAGTCTGAAGGCTCCTCCAGATGCTCCTTCTTCTTCCTGTTTTTGGAGGATGCACCACTACGAAAGAGAGAAAATGGCGACATCACGTGGCGTAGATCGTCACTGTCGCGGGCCTGGGTGGCAGAAATCGTGACGTAAGGGTAAAACATCTGGTGACACAACCAGGAAATGCTCCAAAGGCTAGACCGTCACATTTAACAACGGCTGACGAGGTTAACAAGGACTCTCTGAAGGACTCGCCTTCAAAGACCACAAAGGCCGAGTCCTTCAGAGGATGCAGACCCTGAACTGAGACACAGCAACTGATTCAGCAGCTGTACATGTTCACATTGTGTATGCACTGAACTGATCCAGGTTACCGAACCTTCTCTGGGCGTCGCAGTCTATATCTCCACTGCACCTTCACGATGACACAAGAAGTTGTATTTAAGTAAATGTCAGACAGTTTTCGGTTGGTGCAAACAATTTGAAGAGAATCCACATCAACAAATAAACACCCTACTGGAAAAAAACAGCATCGACCAGCACAAAACCAGCCCAACATATGCTGGTCTTGCTGGTCTTGCTGGTTTTGTGCTGGTCGATGCTGTTGCAGGGAACAGACCAACCAGCAGACAGCAAACATGCACGAATGTTTGGAAACTCACCGATGGAGCATCTGTGTTCGTGTGGTGCGTCAAACCAGTATTCCATCAATAACCAGTGACAAACTGTAACCTCACATGCTTTTTCATGCTTCTATCCATCAAAAAAAAAAACATAAGATGGCAGCCGACCTCTGACCTATTGATTGACAGCTCATTTGACCAGTTAGGAGCGTGTACGCCCGCCCTGTGGCCTGCAACTGCCAGCGAGGGATTTCATAGACATGAGACCCACACCTTGTTCCCGCCCCTCTCTCTGGAGCCAATGACACGCCGGCCTTCACATGACTGACACACCATGTAACCAATGAGATTTCTAATCTGTGAATAACTCATTTAAATGGGTTTTAAAGCTTTAAGCTTGGTTAATGTCATTTTATGCAATTTGCGAAGGCTGTTTTTTCCCCTTTGCTCCTGTTTTTGACAGATTTATATTCAACGTTAATGTAAATAAGGAGATAAAGAACTATAATGAGTGTAATGCTTCTGTCAGACGAGGCGTTCTGAGGTCATAATTAATAACAATAATAATAATAATAATAATAAGTCAGTGTTTGATCTCCTACAGATTAACACCTACAGAGCCTTTAACTAAATGAGGAAACAACAGAAGAAGACGTGTTGAGCAAGATGCTTTTTTGAGAAACACACGTCTGCAGACAGTTTCTTGTTCTCAGCCCACATGTAGCGTGATGTCACACATGATCCTGTGAACTCAGCGATCATTTCAGTCGGTATCAGCATGAAGGTGAACGTCTACAGCTGCCTGCTGCTCTCGGTCCTGGGCTGCAACATCAGCACAGGTAAGAACTTAAGTCCATCTGTAGGCAGGCTACGTTTCTTTATCTCTCTTTAGTGCTTTATATTTTGTTGCACTTTGTTATAGGAAAACTTTTGTGTATTTAAAGATATATTATGTAACATTCTTCATTAAAACACTTAAAAACATCTTGACTGTTAAAATCCACACGTTTATTCACAGTAACAGTGCGTTTCATTCGGTCGCCTGTCGCTTTAACTTGTGGGAAACTTCACACAGTTCTTTAGAAAACTGAAGGAGGAAGTCAGGAAACCAGATGAACACTAATAAAGCTTTAACACAAATATGACAACATCTCCGTCTCAGTTGCATCAGACAGATTTTCATCAGGCCCAGAAAACCACCGTCTGTTGGATACGCATTCAAACCACACGACAAGGGCTCAATTTACACAATGTTTAACTGCATATTAATCACACAACATTAGCTTTACTTGATGACTACATGTGTGAGGTTTTAATGTAGGAACATGATGCTCAAATTCAAGCTCACATTAAGTTTGTGAAGTAGAATGTGTTTCTGATTCTGACTACAATATTAAACCACTTTTAGTTTCTTGCAACATTAAGATGCAGACAGTCTGGACACAGATGTGTATTTATGTGTCTATTTGTGTTTCTCTTGCAGCAATAAAACATGTGATAGTCCAGGAGAAGCAGTCAGTCGCTCTGCCTTGTCCTCACTCTGTGGGGGGTGAAGTGACGTGGAGCAGAGAGACGAACGGACACAGAGTTGACATTCTTACAGCTGATGGTGACAGGGATAAGAAACACATTCCTGATCCTGGCGGACGATACAATTCACAGGCAGATAAATCACTTCACATTAGCAGAGTTATCATCTCAGACTCTGGAACATACTTGTGTAATAATGAAGCAGCGGTGGAGCTGACGGTGATCCCATCAGGTAACATCCAGTTTCACACCGTTGGCCTCTGAGTTAGACAGTGTGAGCAGAATATGCAATAAACAATATGTTTCTCATTATTCAGGAACAACCAGACGCTCTGTTAAAGTAACAACCAGTGTCGTTCTCAAATGCCTGTCTGATCCCACTGGGTCACATGTTCCAACATGGACCAGACAGAAGAGTGGAACAAACATCACTGTTTACTCTCAGAATATTGAAACACAGCACATGACACACTTTATTTATTCAACCGACAAAAAGACGTTGACTATAACACGAGTGCAGCGTGTTGATGCTGGACAGTACTACTGTGATGGAAAACCTGTTGTGTACCTGGATGTGATGGAAGATGAGGGACAAGGTATTTATACTTTACAATCTGCTAAAATAGAAAACAATGCTAACAGGCACAAAATGTCTCCGATATGGTGAAAACATTGGTTCAATATGACCATAGTTTACCTGATCATCTGGGATTGATGTGTGGGAAAATAAATGTATCATAGAAACACTGATGAAGAGGATGCTGTGGGTCCTTTTTAAAGATATAATGTGAAAATAGTAAGAATATTGCATTAAAATATCTAAAAACTACCAGATCTTTGTTGAGTTGTTCACTCACATCATCACAAATGTTTCCAAAAATGTTCAAACCAGAGAAATCCACAAGTTTACTCAGAGTCTCATTGGAACGTCTGTTGCTATAACTTCCTGGAGAGAGTCAGAGAGCGAGGAAGGAAGTCGAAATGAGACAAAACATAACATAAATCAGCTTTTCTTCAGCAACGGTGGCTGTTAACTGTGTGTTCACCATCAGTGTTTATTCTCTCCAAACAGCCAGATATTTAACTGCACACAGACGTAAACTACACCAGCTACAGTCAGTGTGTCGAGGTCGACTGCTGAGTGAAGTCAGCACTCAGCAGAGACTCTGGTTCTGGTTCTGGTTCTCTCTCTCCTCTCTGTAGCGTCACGTTCATGAAGTAAAGTCCATTTCCCTGACAGTGGAGGTCACTGCTGCAGTCAGGCTGGACAGGAGTGATGATAGATCACCTTTTTAATCCAGAAGTTAAAAATTCATCTCTGAGCTCTCCTTCTGTTGGATCAGAACCGAATCTGATGAGACTTTTTTGCGTCCTTGTGTCATTCATGGCTGGAATGGACTTAAATTTGCATCAATTAGCGTCTTCACATTTAATCTACACACGCTAAAAACTAGCATTCAGTCTGAACATCGACACTTACACTCAATTACATTACGTGCTTGTTTGGGGATTGCATCATGGGAAATGCGGTTTAACACAGTTCAGCATCATGTCTGTCTCTAATTACTTATTTATTTAATTTACCTTCCAGCTGCTGTGTTGGTCCGTGCAGTGCTCGTCCTCCTCCTCCTCCTCATCATGGTCATCATCATCTTCGTCACTTGGAGATGCAGCATCAAAAGACGAGGTGAGCGATGGACGTCACAGAACTACAGCATCTTAAACACATTAATGGAATAGTAGATTTAATCACAGTGGTTTAAACCTGTGGTTCTCAACCTTTTTTCATTGAGGTACCCCCTGTGAAATATTTTTTCAGCTAAGTACCCCCTAACCAGCGCAAAGCATTTTTAGTTGAAAAAAAAAAAAATGACTTAAAACAGAGCGCTGTGCCATCAGTGTCTGATTTATTAAACTTTGGAACTGATAAACATGTGCAAAATTCAAACATTTGAAAAATAAAACAATTTCACACATTTTAAATGTTAATAATCCGTAACTAAATGTATTGCAAATATTTCTCATCACTTAAATGTAGTGATTCAAACTAATGTAGTGAACACAGTGACCATATAAACATTTAAAACTATAAAATGAACCTTTAAAACTCCATAAATTTGCAAAACACTGCTCATTTGTAGTGGTCTCTCTTGAACTATTTGAAAATGAAAAGATATCACTAAAACATTTTGTTTTAAAAATGAACTTAATTATAAATAAAGATTTGTGCACATAAAAACAATCAACATGAAGTGTTCTCTTTTGGGGTCATAGCTAAGATCTGCTCTCAAAAAGAAATCATTAACTTAATTTTAAATAAAAGCAGAAATTGCTCAAAATAAAAAAATAAAAATGTTTATTATCTTAAAATATCTTTTTAAGAATCAAAAAGAAGACATTTTAACATTACCAACTGTCAACAGTGAATATGGCACTGAACTGAGTGTTTTTGCATTTTGTGAGACATTTTAGTGAGACACTTGGGCTTGTGCTTCACTGAGGCAACTGCTGTGATCAAGCTTTTCTCCAGGGAAAGTCTGTTTCTCTGCTTTGTTTTGATCACAGTCATTGCAGAGAAGGAGGCCTCACATAAATATGTGGAGGCAAAGGGTAGTAGCTGCTCCAAAGCCTTCTGTCCCAGGTCAGGGTGCTCCTGCTTCACACACACCCAAAACTGAGTTAGTGTGAACATGGCAAACTTCATCTGGAGGCCACGATCAGATGACACTTCCAAGAGTTTCTCCTGATAGGTGACAGGGAGCTTGCTTCGGTTTGCTTCAGACAAGAGAAACGGGTTTCTCACCCAATCCAGCTGTGCAGATTTCTCCTCCATGTCAGGAAAGTAGGAATGAAAATCCTGAATCAACTTGGTCAAATGTCCCACTATGACCAGCTTGACTGGAGCTCTGTCCACATCCTCACTGCAGAGAAAATCATCCAGCTGAGGAAAGCAGGTGAAATCCTCCTGTGCACAGGCACTTCTCCACAGCTCTGCTTTCTTCAAGAAGCCACCCACCTTGTCATACAGGTTTAAAATGCTGGTGTCCTTGCCCTGCAGAGCCATATTCAGTTCTTTCAGTTTGCTGAATATATCTGCCAGATAGCACAGCTTTGCCACCCAGTCTGTGTCCTGGAACAAGGTGGCATGGGGAGATCTGTGCTCAATCAGAAAGGCGTGGACTTCGGATCTCAATTCCAACAGCCGGTTGAGGATTCTCCCTCGAGAGAGCCAGCGCACTTCTGTGTGCAGCAGCAGTTGTGTGTGTTCAGCTCCCATATTTTCGCAGAGGCGGCGAAACAGGCGTGCATTAAGTGGCCTTGACTTAATGAAGTTAATCACTTTGATGCTGCTGTTCAAAACATCGTGTAACACAGGGCTCATTTTCTTGGACGCCAATGCCTCCCTGTGTATGACGCAGTGAGTCCACATCACGTCGGGGTTTTCTTTAACGCGTGCTATTAGTCCTTTCGCGCTGCCCGTCATTGATGCTGCTGCGTCTGTACAGATGCTGCTGCAGGATTTCCAGCTCAAACCGTTTTCACAGAAAGCGGCATTGACAACATCAAATATATCCTCTCCTGTTGTTTTCCCCTCCAAACTTTTGCAGAATAGTATGTGCTCATAAATGTCGTCAGTATCAATGTACCTCACAAAAGCAACAAGTTGCGCATTTCCACTGACATCTGTGGATTCATCCAGGCGCCAAGTTTCCCCACAACTTGTTCGACAATGTCTGTTCCCATTCTATCTACTCTGCGGCAAATAGAGTCATTTGACAAAGGCACAGTCTTTAATTTCTCCGCCGCGTTTTTGTCCAGCATAGTCTCAGCCAGCACTACAGCCGCTGGAAGGAGCAGGTCTTCAGCGATAGTGAATGGCTTCTTGGCTTTAGCTACGAGCAAAGACACTGCATAAGAGGCCTCCAGGGCTTTGGCTGATGTTGTGGAGGCCTTCCGCATCGTGTCTTGGGAAGATCTGAATTCAGACAGTTTCCTCTTAAGAAAGTCAGGTGGCTTACCGACGTGACATCCATGTTTTGTATTGAGATGACGCTGCAGATGTGCCGGCTTCATGCTACTGTTAGCTAGTTTCTCCCCACAGAAAAAACACAGTGCCTTGGGTGGGTTGCAACTTGTGGACGTAAATCCAATCAAAACATAATCTTCATGATACAGCCGGAATTTTGCCGGCTCTGGTTTGGCCTTCTTTGCCACTTGTCCCTCCGTGTTCTCAGATGAATTGCTTTTACGCTTCAACCACGACTCCATTGTTTGAGTTTTGACAGTGATTGACAGGTGATGCTAGGTGGCATATGACAGGTTGGGTCGAACCATCCTGGTATGGGGGAGACTCTGGTTTTTAGGATAGTGAAACTGAATAGCTTACTGAATATAACATTCATTTTATGAACTTTTCTTGAAAATGTATTAGATGATACATTTTAAAGGATTTTTGCATGGATGCAACTTTTAAAATATATTTTAAAATCTCAAGTACCCCCTGGAGTGCCTTCAAGTACCCCCATTTGAGAACCACTGGTTTAAACGACTGTATATCGCCATCTTTCAGTTTTTATTTGACACTAATTCTGTGATCAGCTTTCGATCACTGTGCACTGAATTAATAATCGTGTCACATTCATGTTTTTGTTCAGGAGGAAGAGGAGAACAAACGGATGAGGTCGTCAATGCTGAGACATCAGATATTCCTGTGTTTGAATCAGCACAAGGTGAGAAATTAGAAAAAAATAATAACCCTGAATTTAAAAACTGTGTGGCCAAAAAGTCAATTATGTAGTTTGGATTTTAAAAACACTCCTGAAACATGAAGTAGTTGGTATCAGATGGCAGAAATCAACTGGATGTGGCCAACAAAAAAGTTAATTTACATAAATGTGTGTTGAATTCATGTTTTTTTAATTTCCAATTGGATCAAACCAAGAGCTCACGTACTCCGTCATCCAGAGCATTCCAGCGCTGCAAAATATGGATTGTATGAATATGAATATGAATGTATTTGGGGAGTTGTGCATTTTTATATGACTCGATACACAAATGCATTTTCAATGCACACACAAATATGCTTCAATCCATATATAAGTAAAAAAAAATTCACATATAAAAATAAGATTTGTAAACATATTTGTGATGCGCACACAAATATTTCTTGTTTTAAATATGTGCAAAAAAAGATTCACAAATCTACAAATCGTCAGTTATTTGCAATTTTCACCAAAAACATATTTGGAAGATGTTACATAGACATATGAATTGTCAAACGCACATTTGTCTCAGTGCTTTTAATTTGTAAACCTCCCTGCATTTGTGTGCAGATTTTTGAGACTCATCTAGTGCGACTCCGATTCACAAATGTGTTTTTTCTACAAGGGGGTCGTCTGCAGCCAATCAGATGTCCCACTCCTTTACAGCCAATCATGAGTGCCTCCCCACGAGGGTTTTTTTTTTTTTTTCGTCTGCATGGCGTGTAGGGCACGGACATGTTTGTTGAAGTTGTTGATGTTCTACACAAGACGTTTCTGAAAAAACCTTCAATTTTCATGAATTGTTGTGGCAACCAACAACGGCACATGTTGTACCTGAGCTCATTTTAAAAACAATTTAGCACTTATGACATACCGCTAGTTGTTTAGGGCTAGCTTAGCGGCAGCGGCCATCATGCAGTTGCAAGGCAACTGGAGACAGAACACCGCCAGTGGAAGTAGTTATCTGTCATGGCAGCCCCCATAGGCTAGATCTGATGGCGCTGTAATGACGTCAGTTAAAAAACCCCTCGTGGGGAGGCACTCATGTGATTGGCTGTAAAGGAGTGAGACATCTGATTGGCTGCAGACGACCCCCTTGTAGAAAAAATACATTTGTGAATCGGAGTCACGCTAGATGAGTCTCAAAAATCTGCACACAAATGCAGGGAGGTTTACAAATTAAAAGAACTGAGACAAATGCGCGTTTGCCAGTTCATATATCAATGTAACAACTTCCAAATATGTTTTTGGTGAAAATTGCAAATAACTGACGATTTGCACATTTGTGAATTTTTATTGCACATATTTAAAACAAGAAATATTTGTGTGCGCATCAAAAATATGTTAATAAATCTTATTTTTATATGCCTTTTTTTTTTTTACTTATATATGGATTGAAGCATATTTGTGTGTGCATTGAAAATGCATTTGTGTATTGAGTCATTTATATATACACAACTCCCCAAACACATTTGTGAGTCCTTTTTCGTGCATTTATACTTTTATGTGTGCATTTATCCATTATGAGACTGTTCTGGCTCCATAGCAACACGGTAAACAACGAGCTGTTATCTGAATCGTTAGCTGCTGAAACACAGTCTGACCTTAATTCACTGATGTGATGTATGTTTAGTTATTTATACTGCACACATTAATATTTATCTCTCTGTACAGCGACACCTCGGCCCAATGAGACTGTTTATTCTCAGGTGAACTGACGCTGTCATCAGGAGTGAAGGTATTTATCCATGTCATGTGGTGCAGATGTTATAATAAACTACAGCTGCAACTAAATGTTGGTTTCAGTGTTGACAAAACAGCAGATTTTTTTCTGCAATTTGCAATCTTTAAATTCCTCGAATGTCTAATGGACCTAAACCCAAAGATGTAGTAACAAATAGTCAAAAGTGGGAGAAAGAGAGCAATAAATGATTTGGTGGATGTGACGATAAACTGATGATCAAAATAGGCGCCGATCTATTAATTTTACTCTAAATTTTTGTTTAAGTTTATCAAACTAATTGATTTTAAGCTCTGAACATCTTCTTGTTTATGTGTCGGGACACAAAAACATCGTGAGGGAAAAGTAAGAAAAGAGTCAGGCAGCTAAAGAAACAATGGTCAGGATCAGATCAGAGAGAAACTATTAGCTTGATTCTTATTGTTGTTGTTGCTAACATGCTAACAAACAGTCGGGGTAGAGTCAGTTTATCTTTGGTGTAGAGTTGGTTCATCGTCGGCGTCGTCAGATTCTTGAGCTTGTGTCTTGTTTGGTTCATTCAGCTGCCTTTCTGTACTATTTCTCGATCCACAGGTATGACACAGATGAATGACTCCTGAAAAATGAACTCCTATTGGGTGAATAATTAGCTACTTCTGCAAGAATTACGTTTAGTTTTTTTTTTTTAAACTGTCAAAAAAAATATGATAAAGAAAACATACTCATGTTAATTTTACAGTGTTTTTTTCAAAACAGGCTCTGGTTTTACAAAAAAAAAAAAAATCAGGAATGTTTTACATTTTGTTTGACTGAAGAAAAAAACTGCTTGAAAAGTTCATTGCAAGTCTTTTTGTGTTTTACAAAAAATCCTCAGGACCAAATAAGAACATGTCGTCACCTTCTACCAAGAACTTGATTGTGTTGTTTGTGCAGTTAAATAAATTGTGTTTCTGTTGAGCCTTAACATAATAAAATAACATGTAACGACATCAGTGTTCTGCTGTACGTCATTATTTTCACACTTACAGGTGATCTGATTTTTTTGTTAATTATTCTAGACGGCTTTAAAGGGATATTCCGGTGTAAGTTTAATCCATGGTCTAAATCACTGTGAAACTGTGTTAGACTCCCTCTCGAGAGATCAAGTTAGCAGACCGCTAATTTACGGAGTTTTATCAACCTCAGAAACGACCGCACGACAACAATACACTGCAGTAAATGGATCCAAATATAAACCGCCACCAAAAAGCCACAAATAATGCTCAGAACAGCACCAAACTTCAGCAACATTAGAAACAGGGTTCCAGCACACATTTCAAGGCATCAAACATTTGATATCATTGCGTTATTTGTCGGAAAAGATCAACTAAACTCACCACCGGAGAAGCCTTCCTTGTTGTGGGGAAGCCCTGTGAGTCGTTACCGAGTGCAGTAGAGTCCCGCAGCTCAATGAGGATCATTACTGCGGGACTCTACTGCACTCCTTCTCGTGCCTTTGTTCCCCGTTTGAGTTTAAATCTCTCTGTAAATGAACATTATTTATTAAAAAACATCAACATTTGAGTTTTGATCATTAACTTACCGACATCATCATGATATCAAGAGAACGTTTCAATCTGCTGTGAATGGAACAGTACTGTTGAGCAAGGCATCATTAAAGATGTCAGTGTAGTTTTTAATAAAGTTTTCTCACATCTCTCCAACTTCTCACTTCCTGATAGAATGATATCATCCTCCTCCACCCACTGACTTCCTCTCTGACTGCTGTTCTTCCCTTTTTCTATTTCTGGGCATCATTAGCAGCTAAATGGAGTTTTAGTGCACTATAAATGGAAGTTTTCCATACAAACGGTCTTTTAAATGTTAAATTTGAGAGAACAGGAATGAAAGTCTTTAAATGATGCTTCTGACTTAAAACAATGACTGAGCCGTGACAGTGAACCCATTAATTATATATATGATTTGGTGGAAATAGCTTTGTTGGATGGACACTATGAGTGTCAGTGTCACACACCCACACACAGTCAACTCACTGTTGACTTCCTCTGTGCTCTGACAGCTTCTTCTTCTTTTTTTGGTCTCACACGGGTCATGAACTCAGTGGCTGAGTCTCAGTTCAGGTCTGCATCCTTCAGAGGAGCATGTGAAGGCTGTCCCAGTCTCAAGGCTCCTCCAGATGCTCCTTCCAGAAACCTCGGCGTAATTATGGACTCAGACCTGAATTTCAGCAGCCATATTAAGACAGTTACAAAGTCAGCCTACTATCACCTTAAGAATATATCCAGGATAAGAGGGCTTATGTCTCGGCAGGATTTGGAGAAACTTGTTCACGCATTTATCTTCAGCAGACTCGACTACTGTAATGGTGTCCTTACAGGACTCCCTAAAAACTCCATCAGACAGCTGCAGCTGATTCAGAACGCGGCTGCTCGAGTCCTAACAAGAGCCAAAAAAGTAGATCACATCACTCCAGTTCTTAGATCTTTACACTGGCTTCCTGTCTATCAAAGAATATATTTCTAATCCTGTTGTTGGTTTATAAAGCATTGAATGGTTTCGGGCCAAAATACATTTCTGATCTGCTGCCGCGTTATGAACCATCCAGACCTCTGAGATCGTCAGGTACCGGTCTGCTTTCAGTCCCCAGAGTCAGAAGTAAACATGGAGAAGCAGCTTTCAGTTACTATGTGCCACATATTTGGAACAAACTCCCTGAAAACTGCAGGTCTGCTCCAACACTCACCTGTTTTAAATCAAGACTTAAAACATTTCTTTTTGCCACTGCTTTTAACTGAAGCAATTCAAGTCTTTGAACTGCATTATGACTCTGAGTCTACAGTCTTGTTTCTTTTAAAGCTTTTCCATTTTAGCCTACTTGTTTTGATGTTTGTTTCTTCATGTTTTTACTGGTCTTGAAATGTTATTTTGAATTTTTTTTTAATGCAATTTTTAATGTCTTTTAAATGAAAATGTTATGTCTTTTAATGTAATTTGTGTGTGCCTGTAAAGCACTTTGAGTTGTCTTGTGTCTGAATTGTGCTATACAAATAAACTTGACTTGCCTTCTTCTCCCTGTTTTTGGAGGATGCACCGCTACGATCCTTCATGGCCTCACATATCCCAAGATTCTTTGGGCGCCTGAAAAAGAAGAAAGAAGGACAGAAAATGGCGACATCGCGTGGCGTAGATCGTCACTTTCGCAGGCCTGGGCGGCAGAAATCGTGACGTAAGGGTAAAACATCTGGTGACACAACCAGGAAATGCTCCAAAGGCTAGACCGTCACATTTAACAACGGCTGACGAGGTTAACAAGGTCTCTCTGAAGGACTCGCCTTCAAAGACCACAAAGGCCGAGTCCTTCAGAGGATGCAGACCCTGAACTGAGACACAGTATGTGATTAACCAACTGTACATGTTCACATTGTGTATGCACAGAACTGATCCAGGTTACCGAACCTTCTCTGGGCGTCGCAATCTATATCTCCACTGCACCTTCATGATGCACAAGAAGTTGTATTTAAGTAAAAGGACAGACAGTTTTCGGTTGGTGCAAACAATTTCAAGAGAATCCACATCAACAAATAAACACCCTGCCTGGAAAAAAACAGCATCGACCAGCACAAAACCAGCACAACATATGCTGGTCTTGCTGGTTTTGTGCTGGTCGATGCTGTTGCAGGGAACAGACCAATCAGCAGACATAATGAGTGTAATGCTCCTGTTACTCTCAGACGATTAATTCTGAGGTCATAATTAATAATAATGATAATAATAAGTCAGTGTTTGATCTCCTACAGATTAACACCTACAGAGCCTTTAACTAAATGAGGAAACAACAGAAGAAGACGTGTTGAGCAAGATGCTTTTTTGAGAAACACACGTCTGCAGACAGTTTCCTGTTCTCAGCCCACATGTAGCGTGATGTCACACATGATCCTGTGAACTCAGCGATCATTTCAGTCGGTATCAGCATGAAGGTGAACGTCTACAGCTGCCTGCTGCTCTCGGTCCTGGGCTGCAACATCAGCACAGGTAAGAACTTAAGTCCATCTGTAGGTAGGCTACGTTTCTTTATCTCTCTTTAGTGCTTTATATCTTGTTGCACTTTGTTATAGGAAAACTTTTGTGTATTTAAAGATATATTATGTAACATTTCTTCATTAAAACACTTAAAACATCTTGACTGTTAAAATCCACACGTTTATTCACAGTAACAGTGCGTTTCATTCGGTCGCCTGTCGCTTTAACTTGTGGGAAACTTCACACAGTTCTTTAGAAAACTGAAGGAGGAAGTCAGGAAACCAGATGAACACTAATAAAGCTTTAACACAAATATGACAACATCTCCGTCTCAGTTGCATCAGACAGATTTTCATCAGGCCCAGAAAACCACCGTCTGTCTGACAGGCATTCAAATCACACGACAAGGGCTCAATTTACACAATGTTTAACTGCATATTAATCACACAACATTAGCTTTACTTGATGACTACATGTGTGAGGTTTTAATGTAGGAACATGATGCTCAAATTCAAGCTCACATTAAGTTTGTGAAGTAGAATGTGTTTCTGATTCTGACTACAATATTAAACCACTTTTAGTTTCTTGCAACATTAAGATGCAGACAGTCTGGACACAGATGTGTATTTATGTGTCTATTTGTGTTTCTCCTGCAGCAATAAAACATGTGATAGTCCAGGAGAAGCAGTCAGTCCTTCTGCCTTGTCTTCACTCTGTGGACGGTGAAGTGACGTGGAGCAGAGAGACGAAAGGACACAGAGTTGACATTTTTACAACTGGTGATGAAGGGCACAAGAAACACATTCCTGACCCTGGCAGACGATACAATTCACAGGCAGATGCTTTTAAATCACTTCACATTCTCAAAGTTAACATCTCAGACTCGGGAAGATACTTGTGTAATAATGAAGCAGCGGTGGAGCTGACGGTGATCCCATCAGGTAACATCCAGTTTCACACCGTTGGCCTCTGAGTTAGACAGTGTGAGCAGAATATGCAATAAACAATATGTTTCTCATTATTCAGGAACAACCAGATGTCCTGTTAAAGTAACAACCAGCGTCGTTCTCAAATGCCCGTCTGATCCCACTGGGTCACATGTTCCAACATGGACCAGACAGAAGAATGGAACAAACATCACTGTTTACCCTCAGAATAATGAAACACAGCACATGACACACTTTCTCTATTCAACCGACAAAAAGACGTTGACTATAACACGAGTGCAGCATGTTGATGCTGGACAGTACTACTGTGATGGAAAACCTGTTGTGTACCTGGATGTGATGGAAGATGAGCAGTCTGACACCGACGGAGGTGAGGGAATGTCGAAGGAAGGTATTTAACTTTACAATCTGCTAAAATAGAAAACAATGCTAACAGGCACAAAATGTCTCCGATATGGTGAAAACATTGGTTCAATATGACCATAGTTAAACTGGTCAGATTGATGTGTTGGAAAGTAAATGTATCAAAGAAACCCTGATGAACAAGAAGCTATGGGTCCTTTTTAAAGACATAACGTGAAAATAGAAAGAATTCTGCATCAAAATATCTAAAAACTACCAGATCTTTGTTGAGTTGTTCACTCACATCATCACAAATGTTTCCAAAAACGTTCAAACCAGAGAAATCCACAAGTTTACTCAGAGTTTTATTGGAATGTCTGTTGCTATAACTTCCTGGAGAGAGTCAGAGAGCGAGGAAGGAAGTCGAAATGAGACAAAACATAACATAAATCAGCTTTTCTTCAGCAACAGTGGCTGTTAACTGTGTGTTCACCATCAGTGTTTATTCTCTCCTAACAGCCAGATATTTAACTGCACAACAGACGTAAACTACACCAGCTACAGTCAGTGTGTCGAGGTCGACCTCTGAGTGAAGTCAGCACTCAGCAGAGACTCTGGTTCTGGTTCTGGTTCTCTCTCTCTTCCAGTCAGCAGTCAACATTACAGAACAGGAAAACACGAGTGAAAAGAAATCCATTTTTGAATCCAGAAGTTAAAAATGTATCTCTGAGCTCTCCTCCTGTCGGATCAGAACATAATCTGATGAGACTTTTGCGTCTTTGTGTCATTCATGGCTGGAATGGACTTTAATTTGCATCAATTAGCATCTTCGCACACACTGAAAACTAGCATTCAGTCTGAACATCGATACTTACACTCAATTAAATTACGTGCTTGTTTGGGGATTGCATCATGGGAAATGTAGTTTAACACAGTTCAGCATCATGTCTGTCTCTAATTATTTATTTAATTTACCTTCCAGCTGCTGTGTTGGTCCCTGCAGTGCTCGTCCCCCTCCTCCTCCTCATCATGGTCATCATCGTCTTCGTCACTTGGAGATGCAGCATCAGAAGACGAGGTGAACGATGGACGTCACAGAACTGCAGCATCAAGTAGATTTAATCACAGTGGTTGTAGAAGTAACATCTCTGGTTGAAACGACTGTATATCGTCATGTTGTTATTTATTATTATTATTTATTTACTATTATTTATATATTATTTGACACTAGTTCTGTGATCAGCTTTCGATCACTGTGCACTGAATTAATAATCTTGTCACATTCATGTTTTTGTTCAGAAGGAAGAGGAGAACAAACGGACGAGGTCGTCTATGCTGAGCCATCAGATATTCCTGTGTTTGAATCAGCACAGGGTGAGAAATGAGAAGAAAAAAAATATCCCTGAATTTAAAGACTGTGTGGCCAGAAAGTCAATTATGTAGTTTTGATTTTAAAAACACTCCTGAAACATGAAGTAGTTGGTATCAGATGGCAGAAATCAACTGGATGTGGCCAACGAAAAAGTTAATTTACATAAATGTGTGTTGAATTCATGTTTTTTAATTTCCAGTTGGATCAAACCAAGAGCTCACGTACTCCGTCATCCAGAGCATTCCAGCGCCACAACACGGTAAACAACGAGCTGTTATCTGAATCGTTAGCTGCTGAAACACAGTCTGACCTTAATTCACTGATGTGATGTATGTTTAGTTATTTATACTGCACATATTTATATTTATCTCTCTGTACAGCGACACCTCGGCCCAACGAGACTGTTTATTCTCAGGTGAACTGACGCTGTCATCAGGAGTGAAGGTATTCATCTATGTAATGTGGAGCAGATGTAATAATAAACTACAGCTGCAACTAAATGTTGGTTTCAATGTTGACAAAACAGCAAAAAAAATTCTCGCAGTTTATCAATTAATCAATGAGCAAAATTTGCAATCTTCAAATCCCTCTAATGTCCAACCAATGGAGAAAACCCAAAGTTGTAGTAAATCAACAAATAGTCAAAATTTGGAGAAAGACACCAATAAATGATTTGGTGGTTTTGACGATTTCGACGACTTGATGATCAAAATAGAAATTTTACTCTAACATTTTATTTAAGTATATCAAACTAATCAATGTTTACCTCTGAACATCTTCCTGTTGATGTACTGGGACAAAAAAACAGTGTGAGGGAAAAGTAAGATTAGAGTCAGGCAGCTAAAACAACAATGGTCAGGATCAGATCAGAGAGAAACCATTAGCTCGGTTGTTATTGTTGCTGTTGTTGTTGCTAACATGCTAACAAAAAGTCCAATATTCACTCTGCTTTTAGCTTTGTTCTTGGTCTCCACCAGTGTAGAATTGGTCTATTGTCAGCTTAGAGTTGGACACGTTGGCGTAGAGTCGGTTATCTTTGGCTAGAGTTGGCATAGACAGATTCTTGAGCTTGTTTCTTGTTTGGTTAGTTCAGCTGCCTTTCTGTACTATTTCTCGATCCACAGGTATGACACAGATGAATGACTCCTGAAAAATTAACTCCTATTAGTTAGTTAATTGTAGCTTTTTTGTGTTTTACAGAAAATCCTCAGGACCAAATAAAGAACATGTCGTGACCTTCCACCAAGAACTTGATTCAATAAATGTGTTGTTTGTGCAGTTTAATAAATTGTTTTTCTTTTTGAGCCTTTACTTAATAAAATCACATGTAACTACATCAATGTTCTGCTGTACTTCATTATTTTCACATTTACAGGTAATCTGATTTTTTGTTAATTATTCTAGAAGGTGTAATGTTTTGAACTTGTGTTCCTCCAAACTCCGTGTCAAAATTTTGTTAAATACTCGTGAGACTGTTCCATGGGAAAGAGTACGCTAGCTTAGCCGACGGTGCCAGCGCTCCCCGACCGCTAGCGGAAGATCAACGCCCAGACAGCAAGCTAGCTTTGCCAATGGTGCCAGCGCTTCCCCAGTGCACCCCCGCTGGCAAAGTGCAATGAAGTTACCACACTACAATGGGGAAGAGCCACCAGAGACCTACCTCATCCAAGTACAGCTGAAGAGACCAAAGAGACAGCAGTACAAGTCGCCCTCGTGTTGGAAGGACAAACTATTCACACCTGGGACTCTCAGAAACTGTGGGGGGTAACATAAACATAAACATAATGTTGCTCTAATTTGAAGAAAAAAAACTACAAAAATACAAACCCTAAACTCAAAAGAGGTCAACTTAGCAATAGGGAGACTTAATTGTTAGCATAACCCAACAAAATGAAATAGAACTTACTGTAAATGACACATGAGGGGGTTATACACACGGACAGTCATGGAAAGAGTGCTGAAAATCTGTATTCAAGTACCACTATAGTTGCATTCCTGTAATATTACTCAATTACAAGTAAAACTACCGTAGCAATTATTCTGAATTGCTACTCAGGGTATTAGTTACCTTTTAACTGTTGATGCTTAATACCGTATTGACCCTGATTATAAGACGACCCATCTTTTCAAGACTAATCTTACAAAAAAAAGACTCTCCGCTGGATGATAGCTCTGGTAATGGGCATGCCTTCGTTTCGTTTCTCAGTAACAAACTTTAACTCACTGAGTGTTTGTGATGAAAATAAATCACCGCAGGGCGCCGTTTAGCTCAGTCCCAGCCTGGGTCCCTTTGCTGCGTGTCACTCCCCCTCTCTCTCTCTCCCTGTTTTCTGTCATATCTTCAGCTGTACTATCAATAAAGCCATAAAAAGGCCAAAAAATACTTAAATAAAAAAAAAGAAAAGAAATCACTGCGACCGTCACCCCTTCCAACCGAGAACTTTGCCCCAGAAAACAGTCTGTGTACTGCGAGTGACAGAGTCAGACAGCGTCCTGTTTACTGATGGTGATTATGTAATTATGTAATTTAGCGCGGAAAACGTAACTTTGTCACTTTCCAGGATGTTTGGTGGGTCAGGATCTCAATCACTACACATTATAACAGCATCCATATGATTGTAAACTGTCAGCAGGTTTAGATTGACAGGGGGATGACATGTACCGTCACGCCTCTTTTGGAGCCGCAGCGCCAGCTTTCTGTGTAAATTACACGGTGGTACAGCGGAGATGCTTCGCTCTGTGTGAATCACCATCGGCGGAGAATTGGCTAAACCAACTGTCCAGAGATAATGCGGAGACGCTGTGTAAAAAGGGCTAGTGACGTCTCTACAATAAGCTGGCGCCCTCTGCCATTGCGGTCGTGTATCGACACCCAGTCAACTATCAGCATGTGTCAAAGGTTAGACCCCGGTTATAAGACAACCCCACTTTTTTCTTTTTCTTCTTCGAAAAAAAACCTCGTCCTATGTTCGCGTCAATACGGTACTTTATCTCTAGCAGGCTTTCTATCTAAAGGGCTCTGGGCGAAGGTTTGTCCATTGGCCTCTTTGTGATCCAATGGCCTTATTTGCTACTAAAAGTGTGGTAAACTGAGGTGATCTCAGGTAAATTGGATCTTATTTATTATAATTAATAATCATCTCTGATAATCATTATCATTGATAACCAAATGTAACACAGATATCTCTATTAGTGTTGCATGAAGCACTACAGCAGACCTGACTGTTTTTCGGACAACCCATAAAAATGACTCCAGACAGATCAGGGGTCATATTCACCAACATTCTTAGCAGGTTTCAGAGCTCCTAATTTGCTTTGAAGTGATTCGGTCCATCAGGTGCCATACATGCAGTTGGTCCTGTTTTATAATGGTTCATGTTCAGTTCAGGGCACTACTGATTTGAAACCTCTACTCAGGACACGTGATGAAACAGTTAATCTAGACCTGCTATAAACAAACACCTCCTGAACTCACCACGCTTGCTCTTAGCCAAACAGCCAGTTCTGTTGATAGATTAGCAGAACACCAGGCTGACTGAGGTACTAATTGCCAGTAGTGATCAGGGACTGAGGACGTAACACAGAGATGGAGAAGAAAGATGAAAACAGGGAACAGTGGAGGAAGAAAAGGGAATATATTCTGGCAGCAGCAGGGAACGTGGTGGGCATTGGCAATGTGTGGAGATTCCCCTACCTGTGCTATAAAAACGGAGGAGGTGAGCTGGAACATAGTCCTTTATTTTATCTTTTCTCTATTGTGACAAGTGAATTTCCCCACTGTGGGATGAATAAAAGTCTAAAGTCTAAAGAACAATGTTTTACATGATTGTACCATTGATGAAAATCATTCATGAGGTCTTTACAGGGAAAGGTAATCCATTATCTGTTTCTTCATCACATCCACAGTATATTAAGAAGCAGAACAGATTTTACGGAATTAATGTAAATGTCATGTAGGATTTTTAACCATATTCTAATTTGGTGAGGCGGCTCGGGCATCTGTATCGGATGCCGCCTGGACGCCTTCAGGGTGACCCCGAGGAAGACCCAGGACACGCTGGAGTGACTATGTCGCTCGGCTGGCCTGGGAACGCCTTGGGATCCTCCCGGAAGAGCTTGGGAAAGTGTCCGGGAGAGGGAAGTCTGGGTGTCCCTGCTCAGACAGCTGCCCCAGGACCCGGCCCCAGATAAGCGGAAGAAAATGGATGGATGGATGGATGGATGCTAATTTGGAAAGGATAGCATAGGACTTGCAGAGTAAGGAGTACGGACTCCTAGTTTAGGAGTTATTTAGGTAACTTCTCAATGCAACCTTGAGCAAGAAAGAGATAAAAGAAATGCACTCTTATGGGCAGGAAATGGACAGCATCAGAGACAAATCATAAGAATGATATATACTGTTTCAAACTGTGTTCTGGGACCTTATATTTTCCTCTCAGAACAGCTTGTACATTCACTTATGGGGGAAAATAATGTATTATTTCCTTATTAATATTGTAAATATTAAAATTCTTCATTTGAATTTCTTAAGATAACAACAAACATGAACATTCCAACAAAATGAAAAAGACCTTGCTGTAAATGACACATGAGGGGTTATACACACATGGACAGTCATGGTAAAAGTACAAAGTATTATTCTGAATTGCTACTCGGGGTATTAGTTACCTTTTAACTGTTGATCATCTCTAGCAGGCTTTCTGTCTAAGGGGCTCTGGGCAAAGGTTTGTCCATATGTCCTGGTTTTTATTGGCCTCTCTGTGATCCGATGGCCTTGTTTGCTACTAAAAGGGTGGTAAACCGAGGTGATCGAAGGTAATTGGATCTCATTATTTATTATAATTATCTCTGATCTCTGACAACAAACTACATAGTGCCCCTTTGTTTAAGCTTACATCAGTTCATTTATTTCAAAGCTTACAAGTGAAACTTGGCTAACATGGCTTTGCAATTAACATTGTTACTTGTTCCAGACAAGTAAACAGTTTATTCACTGTGTGATATCACGGTGTACCTGTTGTTCAAGCAGGGCTGGAACAATTGTACGCTTGAGCTCACACACCTACCACGTGAACTCTTACAAGACACCAAACAGCAAAATCCTGCTGAGGGTCCCACACAACTGATCCATGACACATGTAAATCATTTGTCATTTCCACACAGTCACCTGTAACACATGTGGTCCCACGATCCTTTAAAACAGTTTGCTTGTCTGTCACTTTAATAAAAGGTGAACCTTTACAAAACAGAATGAGGTAGACAGAAAATGTTCAACATATACTGGATAGGATATTCATGATTTAGATGTAGTTAATATTAACATTAACCTGAATAAAAAAAACTGTAAATATAAAATGTAAAATTAAAATAACAAAAGTTATCACACTGAGCTTTAGCTGTGATACCTGCTGATAAGTCCACTCCTCAATATTATAGCCCACCATGAAAACATAAACTTACAGGCTATGGTTGAAGCTTCATACCTTATAAAATTTAAAATACTCACAAAAAAAACTATCCACAATAGTAAATTCAATAAATTCCATATTTAATCAATACTCAACATGCCTCCATGTTGCATAAGTCCAGAGATGTAACTAAACCTTGACTGAGAACACTGAAAACTGTCTGTTGGTGTTTATCAAGTGTAAACCCAATACACAGTCGTGTTCCACTCCCACTTTTGTCAGGCACAAAATCACAATATACAAGCAGCTAACAGTGAAACACAGCCAGAGCAGAGAGATTAACTGGAAGATAGTATACCAGTTTAACATCAGGCCTCGGGCTAATTACTGACATCTAACCGTAAAGGAAGAGAACTCAATGATGCAGAGGCTTATTAACATATTTTAAAGGTAGAAACCATTCGAACCAAAACTATGACAAGTGAAATAACACTTAAGTTAACAATGGAGTGATCACTCTGCTGATTGACGGTTACAATTAAAATCACTGAAGCATTTCTACACTTTTTAAAAACTTTTCTACAGTTCTGTGTGTTGTGATCACTTTGATTTGTGGGTTGTGTTGTGTCAGAGATGTGAGCACGTCTCCAGAGAGATCAACCACAAACATTATCCCAGCACTATCTAAACTGTCGGGTTTCATTAACTCACTGTCCTTCTGTGTTTGAACTTTGACTTTCCACCATTTTCTGCTCAGCTCAAAAACTCATTAGTCTCTAAAACAGCTGTCTGCAACTCACATCAGTTTGGGGCCACTGCTGGTACTATCACCTTATAGGGAGGAATATTTCAGTAATAAAAGAGAGTGCAATATTTCTAAGTTTACTTTTTAGTTACATTATTAACATAATAATACAAAAATTCAAACAGCAGTTTAAATACAATTCTATATAAGTTTTTTCAAAGTTAGTGCAACTTTTTCCCATTCTTTTTTGGAGTTCATATTTATGATATTAATGAGGTTATAATACAAACTTCTTCAATGTGTTAATAAACAAGCTGTTCTCGGTGAACAATAAGGTCCTAGAACACAGTTTGAAGCTAGAAAGGTGGCAGGGTCCGCCACGTATAAACAAAGTAAAACTGTATAAATATTGTTGTCCTTTAAGGTCAGTTTGTACGGAAGCCCTAAACGGCCATGCATTCATACATTTTATTTCCTCCGTTTTCCCAAAATAACGAGATAATGTTCTCGAGATCTCAAGATAACGAAACTTTGTTTTCCCGAGATAACGATATAAGGTGTGTGTGTGTGTGTGTGTGTGTGTGTGTGTGTGTGTGTGAATGAGTCAGTTAGTGTAACAACTGTAAATGACCTTTAATGTGATAATTGTTAATACGAACATCTTGTTTTCATTTAGTTAACTGATATTATTTGAAGCCAGGTGATTATTTCATTAATTATATTAGACACTAAATGCGGGACTTTTATTTTGAAAGCGTCTCGCTGTGAACCGAGAACATCTGTGTTCCTGTGAATCGTGTGTGTGCGTGTTTGAAGTGTGCCTGCGTGATTTTTGCTGAACGTGATGAAATGATTTACTGTGCACCTGGCTGATAAAGGGTACAAGCTCTTACGGTGTGTCCAAAAGTGTGTTCTCAGGGAAACAAAGTTTCGTTATCATGAGATCTCGAGAAAATTATCCCGTTATCTCGGGAAAACGGAGGAAATAAAATATATGAATGCATGGCCGTTTAGGGCTTCCGTAAGTTTGTTTATTCAGTCATGAAAACAGAGAGTTTGATCTTTAAGCTTGTTTAGGCAGAAAAACACTCTACACCAAAACTACAGAATGCTCCTTTAAATAACTTATTGCAGCCTTGCACTGAACTTACACATTTAATACGTTTTTATTTTGTTTCTTGCCAGATGCCTGACAGCACTTCTGCTCATACTTTCTTCATATTCAAGAGAAAATGCAAACTGAAGTAAACATCTGTATGCACATTAGTTTTTACAGTTCAACTCTTTTTTCCTGATGAATGGAGTTGGAGGTGTGCAGTGCACCATGTTGCTTGCAGCTCTTCGTCAGACAGTTCCTTCTAGTTCAATATTCGCACAGAGTAAATATGTAATGGAGCTCCTCCCTGGACAGTTGGGCCAGCAGTTTGAGAAACCTGATGCTAAAAGTCCTCCTCCCTTCTAACAGAGTTCCAGTCTGCAGCTCTCTTTGTGAATAACTTTACTAGAATAATTTTAAGGCAAATTTCTTCAAAAGCTTAAAAATATCATGAATTTTCTTTGGAAGCTTTATGAATACGAAGCCATTAACTATGATCCAATGACGCTTTAGCTTTCTGTTAGCCAGATTTATCTACATTTATAGGTTTTCACTTGCAGGTGAATCAGACATGAAGAGTAACACAAGAGTTAAAATAATGAATGTATTTTTTCTTCTTTTTCTTTTTTTAACCTGGATGGAAATTAATATCTTTTGACGTTGGACCGTAGCCTTACTGTGTATTTGTTGTGCTGTTGTGACAATACGGAAAAAACAATACCATTAGATATATCCTGTCTGCTGCGAGCACATCACAAGAAATTAAAAAAAGCCTTCATAATAGATTTCCTACAAGACATAGTGATAATTAAGGGCTTGTTTTATTGAGTATTTTAGTGGTTAGAATAGTTAAGTGATCAAATTAATAGGAAACATTTCACGTATCGCCCTTGTAGCAGCTTATTTAATTTATTTCTTTGTTTGAATTTCTTCAACAGACTATATAGTGCCCCTTTGTTTAAGCTAACATCAGTTTGTTTATTTCAAAGCTTATGAGTGAAACTTGGCTAACATGGCTTTGCAATTAACACCATTACTTGTTCCAGACAAGTAAACAGTTTGGTCGGTGTGGTGTCACGACATCTGAACCTCACCTCCAGCGCAAATAACTTATTCATTAAAAGTAATTGTTGGAAATTTGGAACCACACACACAGTAACAGCTATGATAAAATATACAATCAAGTGCCAACAATTAAAACCACCAACCACTAACCAATGACTTCCAGAAGTACTGATGGTGGCAACTTCTTCCATCAGTGTCGTTTCTGGGTAATACAAAGTCAGATGGTACCTCATTAGTAAACACACATTATTAACAGCGTTTATAGTGGTGGAGCATCATCATACCTGAATATCACAATTAAATAAACATGTTATTAGGCATCATTTATCCAACTTTTAATGATTTCTGGTAAAAGGAAGTGTGCACGGCCTCCAAAAGTAACTGTTTGTTTGTGTCTGTGCAGGTGCCTTCCTGTTGCCCTACTGCATCTTCGCCATGCTGTGTGGCGCGCCTGTCTTCCTGATGGAGACTGTGATTGGTCAGTTCACGCAGGAAGGCTCGGCTACCTGTTGGACAAAGCTCTGCCCACTGGCACAGGGTAATCACATTATTCCTGGTCACCTTTAATGACAACATGTCACAGCTCTATGAGTCTGAACGATTCTATATATGTTGAATGTATTGAGCATTTACAAGGAACAATTTGAAAGATGTGGCCAGAATTTGAGAGTGGAAACAACCGCCTCGATGTCTATGTGTTGTGATGCAGAGATGTCTACTTGAATTAACATGCAAACAGCTGGTGGTGAAAAGTCCTGTCTTATAACACCACTTCGTACAGAAAGTGACAGTCAAATAGCTCAGACTTTGAGCTGGGAGACATGGCAGCTGTTAAGAGTAATAATGAATAAAATCAACTGTTAAGTTGTCAAATATTCTTACCTCTATTTTACTTACTGAAGGAAAAAATACAACCATATACCTACTGAATATAATTTGTCTTTTAGCAAACAACAAAGATGAACCTAATCACCGTCTTATCTCAAACTAGAGTTCTTTCCATTCATACTGGACAAAAACATTCAGCACATTCTTGATTTCCCGTCTGTCATGTGCTGTCATTAAAGATGTTGCAGCAATTTCAATTAAATCCCAATAAAGTTCCATGTGATCCACCCTATAAAGAACACAGACTATCACAGGCCTTAGACTCACAAACACATATCATGGGCAAAAAGAGATTCCAGTCAGCTGCTCCTGAACTGACAGCTGTGGGACGGGGAGGGAAACTTCAAATGGGCTATGAACACTTACATTTAGCAGAAGCTTCTGTTCAAACTGATTTACAGTAATTCATACATACACTGATGGTGGTGGCTGCCGTGCAAGTTCCCGACCAGAACATCAGGAGCAGTTTTGGGTTCAGTGTCTTGCCCAAGGACACTTTAACATGCAGACCAGTGGAATCAAACCAGCGACCTTCTGATAACAAGACGCCGGCTCTACCCCGGAGCCACAGCCGTCCCCGATCCACCTACAATGGAAAAACAATGATTATCTTTTCTGTAAACACGATGTCTACTTTGCTTACTGACATTACAGTCATTTCTTGCTCCCCTGTGTTAAAATATGAGAATAAATAGGTTTACCAATCACAAATAAAGAACTTCCATACTTTATTCCTCAGAGTCCTCAAAGAGAAACTGTACCACTCAAATTAGCTACATACAAAAAAAACTTTCAATCTACTTTTATTTAGCAGATTAGCTTGAACGAAGCTCACCAGTTCCACATTATAATGTTAAATGTATCTTCCAGGTCTACTTAACCACACAACAAATGCAATTTCACAACATTTACAAAGTATTCCATTATCCAAATATGTTAAACACAAATTACAGTTTAGCATAGCCACAGCAAATGATTTACCTGAAAGTATTTGGGACGACTTATCGCAGTAAAGCTGAAACAGGTGTTTTGTGTGTCGTCTCCCTCCAGGAACTGGCTTTTCTATCATAATGGTCCAGCTGTATGCCAGACTATACAGCATCGTTCTGGCCTGGGCGCTCCTCTACCTCATCTACTGTTTCAGAGACCCTCTGCCCTGGACCACCTGCAGCAATCCATGGAACACAGGTCGGTGTCAGATCAGAGCGGGCAGCAGATTACATAGCTACCAGACATGCACCCCTTTACATTAATGTCATGACTACATGTTGGCGTCATCTCCAAACAATAACTAATCACCTTTATGCAGAAGTTGTGATGGCAGTCTCTGATATTACTGTGTCACTTTCAACACAGCACAAGTCTTAGTTAAATGCTGTCAAACACAAACAGGCTGCAGCAGCATGAGGTAAAGCATGCAGAGAGAAATGCATGCAGTGTACCACGTTCTGAGATCACTGTCATAAATATAACATTTCAATCTAAATCTCTCTTGCACAAAGACAGTAAAGTTACTGTAGACTTGGCATTTCCCACAGAAGCCCCGAGTTGGGAAACCCAAAGTGTCAGTTTTACCATCTTACAAACAGGAGCTTTAAATATAAATATTAACTGAAATTGTAACTATGAGGGAAATCTATAGGCTCAGTTATTGTCAGCTGACATCACCAGTTCAATCATCTCTTGCACAACACAATTAGCACCTCACTTCCCCCAGCAGGACTGACAGCTGCCAACTGAAGAAACAAAACCAGATATACGCGTGTGTTAATGTGAATGTGTGTATGCATGTGTAAGTGGTGTGTTTGTGTTTGTATATGAAAAGGAGGTAGACAAACAGTAATGTTGACTTAAGGTGAAAACCTTAAAACAGCCATTTCACCAGCAAGGACCACACCTTCAACAAGATACGTTTAAACGATTTATTATGAAAGAAAGAGAAAGCGAAAACGTTGAAGAGCTTGGTTCTTCTAGCGCGTTGTGGGGAAGCTCTGTAGAGAAGCCGCCGCCGCACTCGGGCAGCGACGGACCCCCTCATGGTTCTACGAAGGAAAGAAAAGAAAGAAGAAACAGGGAGAGAGAAATTGGGTGGGGGGGGGAGGGGCACAGAATATGAGAGCGAAGACGAGGAGAGGGTCGGGTGGTTATTTATAGGAGTATCGGAAGTTGGCGCTGTTGAGGTGTGGTCCTGCTCCTGAAACTTCGCCATATAAGCTTCAATTATTTACATTGACAATCCAATAGAAAGACCAAAAAAACACATCTCAAGTCTGCTAAATGTCAATGCTGTAGCAAGAAAAGGGAACAGATTATATTTATTTTTCCTTCTGAATCTTAATCGTACAAGTCCAGACTATGTGTGTATTAAAAATTATGTGAACACATAAATGCCTAATGTAGTGTTTTACATATGATTAAAAATCATTTTTACGCCACCATTTGTTCTTTCCTGTCCTTTCCGTCTTCCTTTTTAAATGAATTCAACTACCAAAAAATGATGTGCTGAGGCTGAAAATAAGAACCACCTGATTATCATTCTGATGAGCATTTCAATCATGATCATTTGCCTTCCCATCAACAGACAGATGTGTGGAGCTCACCTCTGCAAACAGGACTGCAGTCAACAGTGGCAACCTGACAGCAAACTGGACGTCACACAAGTCTTCAGTCTCTGAGTTCTGGGAGTGAGTTAAAGTCATAATCAGTCCTTCCACAAAAATGCAAAGTTTTTTTGTGATTGTTGTGGGCAAAAATCCTTGATTATATGGCTCATTTTCTTAAAAAATGTGAAGGAGGATATTTATGCAACTTTATGCAATTACATTTGCAGGAACTTGCAAAAACTGCGGTTGTGATTCCCTCAACACTCTGTTCTCACGAGGCTACTTCCTCAATGTAAAGAGTCGTTTCTATTGACTTCCTATGATAAGCAGCATACTACATCACAGAAAGTGCTGGGAATTATTAAGTTCTCATCTTGTTTTATTAACCCAACCTATTCATACTTTTATAAGCTTTAATCTTGTAGGCTACTGACCTTGTAGGCTACTGACCTTGACTCTTTCAGCTCCACTGTCCTGTAACACACCGGTATAATGCTTAGCTGGATCTTTTGCGCTTATTTTTGTTGGCAAATGTGTGATTTTCATAAATGTGCTGACTTCGGCTGATTATGCGTTGAATTAAGCGATCGCATAATGGCGTTGTTCTGGAGGGTATGCATAATAAACCAGTACTTCAATCGAGTGGTGCTATAGTTGTTAACTCAGTTCACCTCATTTGGTGACTTGTAAAAAGGAGTGTTACCAGTAACTCTTCGTGCATGTAACATCACTGACTGTCTGGAGCGTCGACTCAGGAGAGGAGTGCTGTCTATGTCGAGGGGAATCGAGGAGGTGGGTTCAGTCCAGTGGGAGCTGCTGCTGTGTCTCCTGGCCAGCTGGGTCATCTGCTACTTCTGCATCTGGAAAGGAGTCCGCTCCACAGGAAAGGTCTGGACCAACCACACACTGTAGTTTAAATCTAACTTGGGTAAATTCAGTTTTTACATTTTATTTTAACTACACATACATGGGCCCAAAATGCACACAGAGACATGGCTGTCACATAGAATTTAGGAGTGTGGTACCTTGCTCATGGGCACCTCAGCAGTGACTAGCACCTTTGCATCAAGAAAGTGAAGAGTAAGGCTGTAAAGTGAGTTTTTTGAGGTCTTTGATACAAACATGCAGACAGCTCCCTCTGTTGGAGTCATTGTAAACAGCAGTAGATCAAGAGGTATCTACGGTGGCCCTGAAGGGCAAACGACAACGACAAAAAGAAAAACACAACAACATTAACAAAAACACAACCACAAAAACAAAAACACAACATTTACAAAAACACAATTACATTAACAAAAACACAATTACAAAAACAAAATCACAACAACATTAACAAAAACACAATTACAAAAACAAAAACACAACAACATTAACAAAAACACAATTACAAAAACAAAAACACAACAACATTAACAAAAACACAACATTAACAAAAACACAACCACAAAAACAAAAACACAACAACAGTTACAAAAACACAATTACAAAAACAAAAACACCAACATTAACAAAAACACAATTACAAAAACAAAAACACAACAACATTAACAAAAACACAATTACAAAAACAAAAACACAACAACATTAACAAAAACACAATTACATTAACAAAAACACAACGACATTAACTTCTACCGGAAAAGGGAGGTACCTTCTACGACACGGATCAATGCTGATTGGACGAAAGCACGTCCGTCTTTTTTTTCAGGTTGGAAGGGTTGCTTTACGCCACACCAGAGGGCTGTACTGCGAAGGGGGCTCAACATAGCCAGGCTTTGTGCTCATGATGCAGCTCAACAAAGCCCCAAGTCCCCAGTCAGAGTTAAACGGTACTGCGACGGTGGTTATCAACTTAATTTGTCAAGTCCGGTTCTCTGCTTTGTGCTCTGCGCGCGTTCACATAAAAGGGGGTGTTTGACGTCATATTATTCTACTTCCATGCGAAAATGGATCGATCCCGGGCCACATATTTTACTCAAGATGAGCAGATTCTTATTATGCAAGGCTATGAAGAATTCAAAGAAACCATCACGGCAAAAAGTAAAACTGTCGCCGCCAATAGAGTGAGGGAGGGCTGCTGGCAGAAAACTGCTGACCGTGTAAATGCTTAAGTTAACAATGATTAATATTATGATCAATATTATATTAAGCCCTTAGTGTTTCATTTTCTGAATGCTCAATATTGTGCAACTTTTACATATTAACCCTCATCCATTTAAAAAATAAATAAACTGAAGCAACAACTATCTTTTTTCATTTTTGAATGATGTCTATATTGTTTTCACATTTTACTGATCTCAGTTATAGAATGCGCATGTGTGTTTTATTGAAAGTGAGACTGAGTGTGCGTAGCAGGGATGGAAATTAACTTTTTTGTCCACCTGCCACTGTGGCTGGTAAATTCTAAAATCTACCAGCCACTCGACATTTTTACCAGCCACTTTTATATTTAAGCGTTGATGTGTACAGTACAATGCCTAGAAACATATTTTCCTGTACATGGCATGCACATAGCACTTTCCAATCAGTACTTGTTACCAGAGTTGATTATTCAGTAATTATGTGAAATACCAATAAATGATTACAGGGGTGAAACTATTCAAGGGTCATCTACTAGGCTGTGAAATAACAGGTCATGAATGAAGAAATGAAGGTTAGATGGTTAGAAATCTATATCAATATTTCCCTGCAACTTACAGGAATTTACAAATGTCAACTTATTTCACATGTTCAGCTGCACTGGACCCACACAAAGGAAGTGGAAGTTGCATCATTAGGCGATTAGGAGGTTAGTAATATATAACAATATCTACTTGCAGCTATAGAAATTACTGTACTTAATTATCCCCTTTGTTCAACCGTTACGATGTAACGCCACATTTTAATTTACTTCCGTTTTTGTAAACTCTGACAAAAGAGAAGCCAGCTCAGCTGATCGAAGCACGGAGTAATAATTAGTAGCAGTGAAGAGTTCAAGTGAGGGCTTGCTAGCAGTTCAACTGCCGAGATGGTCATTTTGGCCGTTTTCAAATGTGCAATAACTTTGTCTGTATTTTATTTTAGAATAGTTTTTATATAAATCACACGCAAGACAAAGACAATATATGTTTATCCTATTTCAGCCACAAGTGGTCATATTGACTGCACATCATGTTGCGGGTTTCATTGTTATTGTTTGTGCTTCTTTGCGAATTAACTTGTAAGTTAATTATTATATAGTTGTATTATATCGCCTGGTTGGCACCATGGGCAAACAAAAACGGGAGTTCCCCCCTCCGTGAAACAGCCAGCGGAGCAAGCCTGTAAGATTTGTGTTTGGGCGTACACTGCCCTACAACGGGTGAAACATTGATCAGTTCATCAGTTTATTCATGGACACATCAAAGAAATCATTAACTCTACTCATTATCTGTGACAAATAAATACTAGGTTGGCCTAATTAATATTTCATATTGCATTTTATTAAGATGTGGTAGCAGAAGTCGGACATGGCAGCAAGTTAGAGCCAAATACAAAAACATCATTCAGAGTGGTATGTAGCCAAGCTGCCCATCATTTTGTCAGTGTGTGTTCTTGCTCAGATTTTCTGCATCACCAACTGAATGTAAGAAGGTTCCCGTGGCAAAAAAACGAAGGGCTACACAAACAGTTTGCCCGACAGTGAGCGCACAGCTTCTTCCAGTGGCATTCCTGACACTCGGCTCAATATGTGAGTGTACGGTATTCCCTCGGCTGTAAACTTATATCGCTCATAGAGAATTTCATCAGGAAATGCCAGCGGATCAGCGCGATCTCGAAGAAGCCGCTCACATCGTAGTGCTGCCCAAATTATTCTTGCTCCCAGGTCCACCGGGTTCTCAATGAATGGTGACACCATCTCCGAATGAGTTACATAGTGAAACAGCGGCGCTTTTATAGCCGATTTTGAGCTGAAACTCTGAACAGAACCTGGTTGGGACCAGGTTATGAGCTAAGCATAAGTTACCATGGTGATCTAGCCGGGTTAAAAGAGAGCCACCTTTGTAGTACAGAGAAGCCTGGCTTTAGACTCAACATACCTCGCAAACCCACTAAACTGGCTTTGCAGTACAGCCCTCAGGTGTGGCGTAAAGCAGCTCTTCCCACCTGTTAGAAAGACGGACGTGCTTTTGTCCAATCAGCATTGATCCGTGTCGTAGAAGGTACCTACCCTTTCCGGTAGAAGTTAATGTCGTTGTGTTTTTGTAATTGTGTTTTTGTTAATGTTGTTGTGTTTTTGTTTTTGTAATTGTGTTTTTGTTAATGTTGTGTTTTTGTTAATGTTGTTGTGCTTTTGTGATTGTGTTTTTGTTAATGTTGTGTTTTTGTTAATGTTGTTGTGTTTTTGTTAATGTTGTTGTGTTTTTGTTTTTGTGATTGTGTTTTTGTTAATGTTGTGTTTTTGTAATTGTGTTTTTGTTAATGTTGTTGTGTTTTTGTTTTTGTGGTTGTGTTTTTGTTAATGTTGTTGTGTTTTTCTTTTTGTCGTTGTCGTTTGCCCTTCAGGGCCACCGTAGGTATCTGATTTTTGTCACTTGCTTTTGTGTTCACTGTTTTTATTTTATTTAAGTAAATAGAATATTCTTTAATGTTTGTGCCTCGTTTACATTGTACTTTTAATTTATCGCTTGTTTCTTTCTTCAGTTTTTATTTGGTGTGATATTTTTGACTCTGAACATTGATTATGAAAATGACTTTGATGTGTCACGCAGTTGAGGGAAATAGCAGGTGGACCTAAATGCAGTTACTCAGACAGGAGGCAGGATCAGGGAGAAACACAAAGCTAACTTTATTTCCAAAGCTGAATGATACAAAAAACAGACAAAAGGGGACAAAAAGCAAAGTAGCAACCAAGGCTAAAGCAGCTAAACAAAGTGCAAACAAAAGCAAATTTCTAATCAAAAATGCAAAACTGCAAGAATTAAAATCCAAAAAATACATACCACTGGCAGACTAGAGACATGTGAGGAAACACTAGTAACTCAAGAAGGACATCACTCAAACACGAACACCAGACCAAAGCAATGAAGGGACAAAGCAGAGGCTAAATACACAGACACTAACGATGAGACGAGGAACAGGTGAGGAGAGAGAGGAGGGAGGAGGCAAGGTGAGGTAACAAGGAGGGAAGCACAGAGCAGAAAACACTGACAGACAGAGGGAGACAAACATGCACAGAGGGAGGAACACAGGAGACACTGAAAGGACATAAGAAATGGAAATCAAATACAAGACACCACAAAACACAGAACCACGACACGATGCAATAGGGCACCAGCTAGAATCTTTCCTCGGGGCACCAAATCGGTCATTGGCACTAACAGAAGAAAATAATGAATGTTTCTAGAACCTAATGCAGTGATTGTATATGGCTAGCTATATGCTGAATAACACTTATATTTCAGGTGGTGTATTTCACGGCTGTGTTTCCCTATGTGATGCTGGCCGTCCTGCTGGTTCGGGGGTTGACCCTGCCAGGAGCCCTGCAGGGCGTCAAATACTACCTGTATCCAGATCCTTCTCGTCTGGCAGACCTCCAGGTGAGACACCTTGGACAAATTGTTTGAGAAGTGGTGTATAAGGTAAAGGGTTTTTTATTATTTATAATGAACTGTAAGTGTCACACTTACCTTGGGCTGTTATTACTGGATATGTGTGAAGAATTTACCTGACCAAAACAAAACCCGTGTGTGTGTGACACACTGTGGTTTTCCATGTGTGTTGATTAGGTGTGGCTGGAGGCTTGTGCTCAGGTATTATTCTCATACGGTGTTGCATCAGGATCCATCATCACATTGGGCAGCTACAACAAAGTCAAAAACAACTGTTACAGGTGAGTTATGTGATCAGTAGTTCAACTAACACAAGCTAACGCCAAGCTTTTTTTGTAATGCTGTGTGTGTGTGCGTATGTGTGTGTGTGTGTGTGTGTGTGTGTGTGTGTGTGTCTGTGTGTGTGTGTGCAGGGACAGTCTGTGGTTGTGTGCGCTCAACAGTTGCACCAGCTTTGTTGCAGGCTTCGCAGTCTTCTCATCTCTGGGCTTCATGGCCCACAAACAGGGAATGCCCATCAACATGGTGGTCGAGTCAGGTATGAAGACCAACGCTGCTTTCTCGCCAAAAAATGCAACCAAGGCTTTTTTTGTGATTGTATATGATTCAAACCTTCATGTAAAAGCATAATTACGATGAAAGAGGCACTTTTAAGATTTACCGGAGTTTAGTTTTCGGGTCAAACTAAAATCTACACATGAACACGAGCATTGAGAACATTGTTTGTGTACGCAGAGTTTCCTAAAAAGAAGGTTTTTGGACAGCTCACATTAGCAGTAGCATCTCCAGCGCGCCATGACGGTGTTGTGCCGGAGATGCTACTGCTAACCTGAGTATGTTCTCAATGCTCGTGTTCATGTGTAGAGACCCTGGTGATACTACGAGCAAAGTTTCATGTTGTGTCGAGACTTCTTACTGTTTTAAAAATATAGATTTTGATGCTAGCGTACGAGTGCACGTAGCACTCCCATTGAAAATTAGCTTGCCTGAAAACAAAACTACAGTAAATCTTAAAAGTGCCTCTTTCGTCGTAGTTATGCTTTTACACAAAGGATTGACTAGATTTACAAATAAAGCCTTGGTTGCTTTTTGGTGAGAGTTTCATTTTAATGTGTCGTCAGGAGCCAATATTAGATTACTTATGGGGGGAAAAATGTATCGCAGAATGGGCCACCTCATGACATCACGTTAAGAAGTAAGTCATCTACACCACTGCGAAGCATGTTCTAATATTTCAAAGGGTTCATCTTCACAATAGAATTCACAAAACAACAGGAACTTCCTAGTGCAGAATTTACAGAACTTAATCTATCTTCTAGAGCTGGTCCCTACACAAGTCTGCAAGAGAATAAACAAAAATCTATGGCAAGTGGAGAGGACAACTACTGAAATGTCCCCTCGATCCTGCAGGTCCCGGGCTGGCTTTCATCGCTTTTCCTCAAGCTGTAACCATGATGCCTCTTCCTCAGCTGTGGGCTGCCTGTTTCTTCATTATGCTCTTTCTGTTGGGACTTGACACAGTGGTAAGACGAAGAAGACTCACCACATAGACCAACTGTTGGTGACCTGCACAATATTCATTTAATATACGAAGATATGCTAGTTCAGTGAACAACAACTGCAGACTGCAGATTACAAAAGCCCATATGTGGAGTATTTAATTTAACTAGTGCAGTGCCCTTTCAACAGATGCTCTTCAAACATATAATGTATTTCTGTTGATTGAACTATTCAGCATTAAATTAGAAATAAAGACATTTGCCTCTTCAATAATCCACGACACAGCCAAGAAAGCTACAAAGCACCCAAAGCAGCTTTCTGCTCATACACATTCTGTTTTAACAGCTAAAATATGAACAGTACACAAAAATATGATTCAAAAACATTTGATGCAACAAATGCAGTATTGTGAGGCAGAGCAGTAACAAAATCTTGGTTTCTGTTTGGTCAGCGCTGCCTAATGGTACAGAATTTGTTGAGCAGTGTGTGTTCAGATTCCACTTTCTTCCCAGTCGTAGCAGTGTGTATTTAAGCTTTAGAAAAGTCTGTAACATTGTCAAGTTGAACTGCATACTGTTAGCAAAGTTCTTCATTTTGGCATATTATTTGCTAGTGTTGGTGTAACCACAGCGGTTATAATGGAGAGTGTAGGTTCATAGGATCCAGTCTGAAGCCTGTTGAGCTGCTCACAGACTTAATGGGGTTTCAGACATGTCAGATATGTGTGTGGATATTTATGAGAACAGACAGATTATTTGCTATATACTTGCACCCAGTAGATTATATCCTTTTATCATTTTGTTTGTGTGCCCTTTTTAGCAGTGACTAGTTCCAGCGACTAAAGCATCTTTAACTACTGGATGTATTCTATAAGGATATTTGTTGTCCATAGAAGATAGTTTATACTGACTTTTCTCCACTGCCAACATGAAGGTGACATTTTAGTTTTTTAGTGAAATATCTTACTCAACTTGAAACTTACTTGAGCAACTATGAGGCAAAGAAGAAACCTCGCCGATATGTTTGAACCTTAGATATAAAAATGTATGATTTTCACAAATAATACAAACAGAAGGCATTGATGTAGGTATTATAGCAGGAGTAATGAGGATAAACTATGGATCCTGTAAGCCTTACTGCTAAAATTCAATTTATATAAGGGTCAATATCTTAAGCTATTTTATTGAGTGGCCAGTAACATTGTCTGGTTAGACTGGAATGAGTCTGTGCACATTGCAGATGACATGTAGGCAGAAATAGAAATTGCTGCCTAGGTTCATAATAATGAACCCGCTAACAAGTGACACAGCACACACTGTGACACAAATAATTTCCTTTTTTGAAAAATCAGCATTTTTATTGCTAAAAATGTAAGAACTGTACATGTAGATGTAGCAGCGAACTGTGTTAACTGACTGGTTTTCCGAAGTGTTCCTGAGCCCTTGTGGTGATATCCTTTACAGAATGATGTTGGTTTTTCATGCAGTGCCGCCTGAGGGGTCGAAGGTCACGGGCACTCAGTGTTGGTTTATGGCCTTGCTGCTTTCGTGCAGAGATTTCTCCAGATTCTCTGAATCTTTTCATGATATTATAGACTGTAGATGATGAAATCCCTCAATTTATTGCAATTGTACGTTGAGAAACTGTAAGACTATTTGCTCACACAGTTGTTCACAACGCGGTGAACCTCGCTCCGTCCTTGGTTGTGAACGACTGATCCTTTTCGTGCTCCTTTTATACCCAATCATGGCACTCACCTGTTTCCAATTAACCTGCTCACCTGTGGATGTTCCAACAGGTGTTTTTTAAGCATTCCTCAACCTTCCCAGTCTATTGTTGACCCTGTTCCATCTATTTTGGAACATGTTGCAGGCATCCAATTCAAAATGAGTAAATATTTGCAAAAAACAGTAAAGTTTATCAGTTCGAACATTAAATATCTTGTCTTTGTAGTGTATTCAATTGGATATAAGTTGAAAAGGATTTGCAAATCATTGTATTCTGTTTTTATTTACATTTTGCACAACTTCCCAACTTCATTGGAGCTGGGGTTTGTAACTACAACAGCAAACGCATCAATACCTCTGAGAAAACAGACCACAGATATAAATAATTATATCTCCGATATCAAATACTGAGTGAAGTTTAGAGAGATTGAAGAGCAGACATCAGTCAGTAGCAGGCCTCTCCACACTACATGTTTGATAAAGTTGTTTTCTTAGTTTGCAGGTTTGGAGACTCTAACATCGTCAGTGATTGACATGTTCCCAGGACAGATGCGTCGACCCTGGCGCAGAGAAATCTTCCTCATCTTCTTCTGCTCTTTCTGCTTCCTCATACAGATCTCATTCATCACTCAGGTACTACTCACCTGTGAAATCAAACTCATCAGCTAACATTCAACATATTCTCATACTGAAGGAGCAATTTCTTCTGTGTTGTCCAGGGAGGAGTGTACCTGTTCCAGCTGTTTGACCACTATGGTTCTAATGGAGCATCTCTCTTATTTGTGTGCCTGGTCCAGTGTGTTGCTGTCGGCTGGGCCTTTGGTAAGTGGTGTGAACATGATGTTGCAATTATTCTGTAATTTACTAGACATAATTGTACTATCCATTTATCTTTCCCCAGTGTCAAGAGTGTAGATTTCCACACATATTATGTTCATATTCGATTGTTCTACACCTCACAATTTAAGTCCATCTAAGAGCTCAACAGTGAGGTTCCGGAAGTGAAAATGCCATTCATATTCTGTAATGTTGTAACCATCCAAAGTAGACTCACCACGAGTTATTAGATTGCGAAATGATGGTTTATGATCCTGTAGAAGCCACAAGTCTGTATGATATCAACCATGTTTTAAGAAAAACATGTTTTATTTGCGATGTCATGGAAAAATACGACACTACCCACAATCCTATAGTGTAACAGCGACGTCTCTGATTGGCGGAGCTCGCTGTTACCATGGAAATGTTTACCAAACCTGCGAATTTCATGTTTACTAGTTACTGCTAACACTGAAGTCTACTATCGTTTACCACAGAACTGCCATGATGTCACTTTCTGACCTACTGCGTTTTTTTAGAGATGAGGAGAAGTGTTTGAAAGGGTTCACCTGAACATGAAATTTGCGGGTTCGGTAAACATTTCCATGGTAACAGCGAGCTCCACCAATCAGAGACGTCGCTGTTACATTCGCAGTGGTTTATGGGATGACTAGTTCCTTTACTCTTAAGATAATTATGTACACAGTCTTGTACCTTTTGATTTTTTCTCAGTTTTCCAACATTTCTTTTGCGCCAAATTAAATGTTTTATGGTCACGATTGACCTCGTATTTTATTGGCTTGGTTCCAGGCTTAAAACTCTTTTATATAAGGAGTCAAAAGGCGACTATAGGCCAAATCTGACCTAAACCATGCTTCAGCACCAAGAGGTCCGGTTATTTAGATTGTTGCTAACAAACCGTAATGATCCTGCAGGAGCTGACCGGATGTGTGACATGGTTGAAGATATGACAGGACAGAGACCGTTGCTTATTTTCAAACTGTGCTGGCGTTACATCACCCCTCTGATCTGTACGGTGAGTTTCAGACACACTCACACACACTCACACACACACACACACACACACACACACACAGCAGAAATGGAATTGAATTAAGACAACTGGCCACTACCAGCAATAAGAAGGTGAATAGTGTCTCTGCCAGGCCAATCTGCCCCCTGTCAACCCAATCAACCCTAACCCTCGCCTTAAAGGTCAAAATGACAACATTTTTAGTATATCATGTCCCAGTATATCATTTAGTATATATTAGAGGTGGATTTCATCGTTCGATGTCTAGATTCAGTTTCCGTCGGTCAGTTCGGCAGGAAGAATCGTTAATATCGTTCGTTTGTTCAGCCGTGCTTCCGGTACAACGTCGTTTAGCGGTAAATCATGTGATGCACAGTTCTCAGCTACTTATTCTTAAACGATCGTGCTTACCATAGGCGGAAATCCTGGGGGGGACAGGGGGGACATGTCCCCCCTCCAGTCAAGCTGTCCCCCCCATAGAATAATTTGAGACACAATTAATAATTTTTGAACAATGCAGTAGCATTTATTGAAAGCACAATGTAAGCGGTGCTCATAAT